>NW_027100041.1:0-86553 GCF_031753505.1 Anomalospiza imberbis
TGCAGGAAGACACGAGCAATTTTTTCTAGGAAAGAAATATGGTCAACCCTGGTTCCTGATGTCAGCAGGTAGGGTTCCCTTGGGACTGTCAGGGCAGCACAAATTTGAGGTGGGGGGCAGGTTAGGTTTGGGACATATCTTTAATAGTTTGGATTTTTTGGAGGCGGCCGGCCACTCAAAGCCACAGGCTCCTCGAGAAAAAGACCTCTCCTTTTCCCAGGGAAGGAAAAGTTGCCAGTCCAGGTTGCTGATGTCTGCATGTAGAGTTCCCGTTGGACTGTCAAGGCAGCCCAGTTTTGAGGTGGGGGCAGGTTGGGTCTGGGAAATATCTTTAATCGTTTGGATTTTTTGGAGGCGTCCGGCCACTCAGGGACAAAGTCCCCTGCAGGAAAACACCGGCCCATTTTCCCTGGGAAGGAAAAGTGTCCAGCCCAGGATCCTGCTGTCACTTTGAAGGGTTCCATTGGGACTGTCAGGGTAGCAGAGCTTTGAGGTGGGGGCCGGTTGGGTCGGGGACATATCCTTAATTGTTTGGATTTTTTGGAGGCATATGGCTACTCAGGGCCCCAGGTCCTTGGAGACAAACACCGGCCCTATTCCCTGTATAGGAAAAGTTGCCAGCCCTGGTTGCTGATGTCAGTTTGTAGGGTTCCCTTGGGACTGTCAGGGCAGCACAAATTTGAGGTGGGGGCAGGTTGGGTCTGGGACATATCTTTATTCGTTTGGATATTTTGGAGGCGGCCGGCCACTCTGGGACCCAGGCTCCTGAAGACAAACACCGGCCCTTTTCCCTTTGAACGAAAAGTTGCTAGACCAGGTTCCTGATGTCAGTTAGTAGAGTTCTCTTGAGAGTGTCGGGGCAGCACAAATTTGAGGGGGGGCAGGTTGGGTCTGGGACATATCTTTAATCGTTTGGAGATTTTGGAGGCAGCCGGCCACTCTGGGACAAAGGTTCCTGAAGACAAACACCGGCCCTTTTCCCTGTTAAGGAAAAGTTGCCAGCCCTTGTTGCTGATGTCAGTTTGTAGGGTTCCCTTGGGACTGTCAGGGCAGCACAGGTTTGAGGTGGGGGCAGGTTGGGTCTGGGACATATCTTTAATCGTTTGGATTTTTTGGAGGCGGCCGGCCACTCAAAGCCACAGGCTCCTCGAGAAAAAGACCGCTCCTTTTCCCTTTAAGGAAAAGTTGCCGGTCCAGGTTGCTGATGTCAGTTTGTAGGGTTCCCTTGGGACTGTCAGGGCAGCACAGGTTTGAGGTGGGGGCAGGTTGGGTCTGGGACATATCTTTAATCGTTTGGAGATTTTGGAGGCAGCCGGCCACTCTGGGACAAAGGTTCCTGAAGACAAACACCGGCCCTTTTCCCTGTGAAGGAAAAGTTGCCAGCCCTTGTTGCTGATGTCAGTTTGTAGGGCTCCCTTGGGACTGTCAGGGCACCACAGGTTTGAGGTGGGGGCAGGTTGGGTCTGGGACATATCTTTAATCGTTTGGAGATTTTGGAGGCAGCCGGCCACTCAGGGACAAAGTCCCCTGCAGGAAAACACCGGCCCATTTTCCCTGGGAAGGAAAAGTGTCCAGCCCAGGTTCCTCTTGTCAGTTTATAGGGTTCCCTTGGGACTGTCAGGGTAGCACAGGTTAGAGGTGGGGGCCGGTTGGGTCTGGGACATATCCTTAATCGTTTGGATTTTTTGGAGGCATCCGGCTACTCAGGGCCCCAGGTCCTTGGAGACAAACACCGGCCCTATTCCCTGTTAAGGAAAAGTTGCCAGCCCTGGTTGCTGATGTCAGTTTGTAGGGTTCCCTTGGGACTGTCAGGGCAGCACAGGTTTGAGGTGGGGGTAGGTTGGGTCTGGGACACATCTTTAATCGTTTGGATTTTTTGGAGGCGTCCGGCCACTCAGGGACAAAAGCCCCTGCAGGAAGACACGAGCAATTTTTTCTAGGAAAGAAATATGGTCAACCCTGGTTCCTGATGTCAGCAGGTAGGGTTCCCTTGGGACTGTCAGGGCAGCACAGGTTTGAGGTGGGGGCAGGTTAGGTTTGGGGCATATCTTTAATCGTTTGGATTTTTTGGAGGCGGCCGGCCACTCAAAGCCACAGGCTCCTCGAGAAAAAGACCTCTCCTTTTCCCAGGGAAGGAAAAGTTGCCAGTCCAGGTTGCTGATGTCTGCATGTAGAGTTCCCTTTGGACTGTCAAGGCAGCCCAGTTTTGAGGTGGGGGCAGGTTGGGTCTGGGAAATATCTTTAATCGTTTGGATTTTTTGGAAGGGTCCGGCCACTCTGGGGACAAAGTCCCCTGCAGGAAAACACCGGCCCATTTTCCCTGGGAAGGAAAAGTGTCCAGCCCAGGATCCTGCTGTCACTTTGAAGGGTTCCATTGGGACTGTCAGGGTAGCAGAGGTTTGAGGTGGGGGCCGGTTGGGTCGGGGACATATCCTTAATTGTTTGGATTTGTTGGAGGCATCCGGCTACTTAGGGCCCCAGGTCCTTGGAGACAAACACCGGCCCTATTCCCTGTTAAGGAAAAGTTGCCAGCCCTGGTTGCTGATGTCAGTTTGTAGGGTTCCCTTGGGACTGTCAGGGCAGCACAAATTTGAGGTGGGGGCAGGTTGGGTCTGGGACATATCTTTATTCGTTTGGATATTTTGGAGGCGGCCGGCCACTCTCGGACCCAGGCTCCTGAAGACAAACACCGGCCCTTTTCCCTTTGAACGAAAAGTTGCTAGACCAGGTTCCTGATGTCAGTTAGTAGAGTTCTCTTGAGACTGTCGGGGCAGCACAAATTTGAGGGGGGGGAGGGTGGGTCTGGGACATATCTTTAATCGTTTGGAGATTTTGGAGGCAGCCGGCCACTCTGGGACAAAGGTTCCTGAAGACAAACACCGGCCCTTTTCCCTGTTAAGGAAAAGTTGCCAGCCCTTGTTGCTGATGTCAGTTTGTAGGGTTCCCTTGGGACTGTCAGGGCAGCACAGGTTTGAGGTGGGGGCAGGTTGGGTCTGGGACATATCTTTAATCGTTTGGATTTTTTGGAAGGGTCCGGCCACTCAGGGACAAAGTCCCCTGCAGGAAAACACCGGCCCATTTTCCCTGGGAAGGAAAAGTGTCCAGCCCAGGATCCTGCTGTCACTTTGAAGGGTTCCATTGGGACTGTCAGGGGTAGCGGAGTTTTGAGGTGGGGGGCCGGTTGGGTCGGGGACATATCCTTAATTGTTTGGATTTTTTGGAGGCATATGGCTACTCAGGGCCCCAGGTCCTTGGAGACAAACACCGGCCCTATTCCCTGTTAAGGAAAAGTTGCCAGCCCTGGTTGCTGATGTCAGTTTGTAGGGTTCCCTTGGGACTGTCAGGGCAGCACAAATTTGAGGTGGGGGCAGGTTGGGTCTGGGACATATCTTTATTCGTTTGGATATTTTGGAGGCGGCTGGCCACTCTGGGACCCAGGCTCCTGAAGACAAACACCGGCCCTTTTCCCTTTGAACGAAAAGTTGCCGGTCCAGGTTCCTGATGTCAGCTAGTAGAGTTCTCTTGAGACTGTTGGGGCAGCACAAATTTGAGGGGGGGGCAGGTTGGGTCTGGGACATATCTTTAATCGTTTGGAGATTTTGGAGGCAGCCGGCCACTCTGGGACAAAGGTTCCTGAAGACAAACACCGGCCCTTTTCCCTGTTAAGGAAAAGTTGCCAGCCCTTGTTGCTGATGTCAGTTTGTAGGGTTCCCTTGGGACTGTCAGGGCAGCACAGGGTTTGAAGTGGGGGCAGGTTGGGTCTGGGACATATCTTTAATCGTTTGGATTTTTTGGAGGCGGCCTGCCACTCAAAGCCACAGGCTCCTCGAGAAAAAGACCGCTCCTTTTCCCTTTAAGGAAAAGTTGCCGGTCCAGGTTGCTGATGTCTGCATGTAGAGTTCCCTTTGGACTGTCAAGGCAGCCCAGTTTTGAGGTGGGGGCAGGTTGGGTCTGGGAAATATCTTTAATCGTTTGGATTTTTTGGAAGGGTCCGGCCACTCTGGGACAAAGTCCCCTGCAGGAAAACACCGGCCCATTTTCCCTGGGAAGGAAAAGTGTCCAGCCCAGGATCCTGCTGTCACTTTGAAGGGTTCCATTGGGACTGTCAGGGCAGCACAGGTTTGAGGTGGGGGCAGGTTGGGTCTGGGACATATCTTTAATCGTTTGGATTTTTTGGAGGCGGGCCGGCCACTCAAAGCCACAGGCTCCTCGAGAAAAAGACCGCTCCTTTTCCCTTTAAGGAAAAGTTGCCGGTCCAGGTTGCTGATGTCAGTTTGTAGGGTTCCCTTGGGACTGTCAGGGCAGCACAGGTTTGAGGTGGGGGCAGGTTGGGTCTGGGACATATCTTTAATCGTTTGGATTTTTTGGAGGCGGCCGGCCACTCAAAGCCACAGGCTCCTCGAGAAAAAGACCGCTCCTTTTCCCTTTAAGGAAAAGTTGCCGGTCCAGGTTGCTGATGTCAGTTTGTAGGGTTCCCTTGGGACTGTCAGGGCAGCACAGGTTTGAGGTGGGGGGCAGGTTGGGTCTGGGACATATCTTTAATCGTTTGGAGATTTTGGAGGCAGCCGGCCACTCTGGGACAAAGGTTCCTGAAGACAAACACCGGCCCTTTTCCCTGTGAAGGAAAAGTTGCCAGCCCTTGTTGCTGATGTCAGTTTGTAGGGTTCCCTTGGGACTGTCAGGGCAGCACAGGTTTGAGGTGGGGGCAGGTTGGGTCTGGGACATATCTTTAATCGTTTGGAGATTTTGGAGGCAGCCGGCCACTCAGGGACAAAGTCCCCTGCAGGAAAACACCGGCCCATTTTCCCTGGGAAGGAAAAGTGTCCAGCCCAGGATCCTGCTGTCACTTTGAAGGGTTCCCTTGGGACTGTCAGGGAAGCACAGGTGAGAGGTGGGGGCAGGTTGGGTCTGGGACATATCCTTGTTTGGATTTTTTGGTGGCATCCGGCTACTCAGGGACAAAGGCCCTTGGAGACAAACACCGGCCGTATTCCCTGTTAAGGAAAAGTTGCCAGCCCTTGTTACTGATGTCAGTTTGTAGGGTTCCCTTTGGACTGTCAGGGCAGCACAGCTTTGAGGTGGGGGCAGGTTGGGTCTGGGACATATCTTTAATCGTTTGGAGATTTTGGAGGCGTCCGGCCACTCAGGGACAAAAGCCCCTGCAGGAAGACACGAGCAATTTTTTCTAGGAAAGAAATATGGTCAACCCTGGTTCCTGATGTCAGCAGGTAGGGTTCCCTTGGGACTGTCAGGTCAGCACAGGTTTGAGGTGGGGGCAGGTTAGGTTTGGGGCATATCTTTAATCGTTTGGATTTTTTGGAGGCGGCCGGCCACTCAAAGCCACAGGCTCCTCGAGAAAAAGACCTCTCCTTTTCCCAGGGAAGGAAAAGTTGCCAGTCCAGGTTGCTGATGTCTGCATGTAGAGTTCCCTTTGGACTGTCAAGGCAGCCCAGTTTTGAGGTGGGGGCAGGTTGGGTCTGGGAAATATCTTTAATCGTTTGGATGTTTTTGGAAGGGTCCGGCCACTCTGGGACAAAGTCCCCTGCAGGAAAACACCGGCCCATTTTCCCTGGGAAGGAAAAGTGTCCAGCCCAGGATCCTGCTGTCACTTTGAAGGGTTCCATTGGGACTGTCAGGGTAGCAGAGGTTTGAGGTGGGGGGCCGGTTGGGTCGGGGACATATCCTTAATTGTTTGGATTTGTTGGAGGCATCCGGCTACTTAGGGCCCCAGGTCCTTGGAGACAAACACCGGCCCTATTCCCTGTTAAGGAAAAGTTGCCAGCCCTGGTTGCTGATGTCAGTTTGTAGGGTTCCCTTGGACTGTCAGGGCAGCACAAATTTGAGGTGGGGGGCAGGTTGGGTCTGGGACATATCTTTATTCGTTTGGATATTTTGGAGGCGGCCGGCCACTCTGGGACCCAGGCTCCTGAAGACAAACACCGGCCCTTTTCCCTTTGAACGAAAAGTTGCTAGACCAGGTTCCTGATGTCAGTTAGTAGAGTTCTCTTGAGACTGTCGGGGCAGCACAAATTTGAGGGGGGGCAGGTTGGGTCTGGGACATATCTTTAATCGTTTGGAGATTTTGGAGGCAGCCGGCCACTCTGGGACAAAGGTTCCTGAAGACAAACACCGGCCCTTTTCCCTGTTAAGGAAAAGTTGCCAGCCCTTGTTGCTGATGTCAGTTTGTAGGGTTCCCTTGGGACTGTCAGGGCAGCACAGGTTTGAGGTGGGGGCAGGTTGGGTCTGGGGACATATCTTTAATCGTTTGGATTTTTTGGAAGGGTCCGGCCACTCAGGGACAAAGTCCCCTGCAGGAAAACACCGGCCCATTTTCCCTGGGAAGGAAAAGTGTCCAGCCCAGGATCCTGCTGTCACTTTGAAGGGTTCCATTGGGACTGTCAGGGTAGCGGAGTTTTGAGGTGGGGGCCGGTTGGGTCGGGGACATATCCTTAATTGTTTGGATTTTTTGGAGGCATATGGCTACTCAGGGCCCCAGGTCCTTGGAGACAAACACCGGCCCTATTCCCTGTTAAGGAAAAGTTGCCAGCCCTGGTTGCTGATGTCAGTTTGTAGGGTTCCCTTGGGACTGTCAGGGCAGCACAAATTTGAGGTGGGGGCAGGTTGGGTCTGGGACATATCTTTATTCGTTTGGATATTTTGGAGGCGGCTGGCCACTCTGGGACCCAGGCTCCTGAAGACAAACACCGGCCCTTTTCCCTTTGAACGAAAAGTTGCCGGTCCAGGTTCCTGATGTCAGTTAGTAGAGTTCTCTTGAGACTGTTGGGGCAGCACAAATTTGAGGGGGGGGCAGGTTGGGTCTGGGACATATCTTTAATCGTTTGGAGATTTTGGAGGCAGCCGGCCACTCTGGGACAAAGGTTCCTGAAGACAAACACCGGCCCTTTTCCCTGTTAAGGAAAAGTTGCCAGCCCTTGTTGCTGATGTCAGTTTGTAGGGTTCCCTTGGGACTGTCAGGGCAGCACAGGTTTGAAGTGGGGGCAGGTTGGGTCTGGGACATATCTTTAATCGTTTGGATTTTTTGGAGGCGGCCGGCCACTCAAAGCCACAGGCTCCTCGAGAAAAAGACCGCTCCTTTTCCCTTTAAGGAAAAGTTGCCGGTCCAGGTTGCTGATGTCAGTTTGTAGGGTTCCCTTGGGACTGTCAGGGCATCACAGGTTTGAGGTGGGGGCAGGTTGGGTCTGGGACATATCTTTAATCGTTTGGAGATTTTGGAGGCAGCCGGCCACTCTGGGACAAAGGTTCCTGAAGACAAACACCGGCCCTTTTCCCTGTTAAGGAAAAGTTGCCAGCCCTTGTTGCTGATGTCAGTTTGTAGGGTTCCCTTGGGACTGTCAGGGCAGCACAGGTTTGAGGTGGGGGGCAGGTTGGGTCTGGGACATATCTTTAATCGTTTGGATTTTTTGGAGGCGGCCGGCCACTCAAAGCCACAGGCTCCTCGAGAAAAAGACCGCTCCTTTTCCCTTTAAGGAAAAGTTGCCGGTCCAGGTTGCTGATGTCAGTTTGTAGGGTTCCCTTGGGACTGTCAGGGCAGCACAGGTTTGAGGTGGGGGCAGGTTGGGTCTGGGACATATCTTTAATCGTTTGGAGATTTTGGAGGCAGCCGGCCACTCTGGGACAAAGGTTCCTGAAGACAAACACCGGCCCTTTTCCCTGTGAAGGAAAAGTTGCCAGCCCTTGTTGCTGATATCAGTTTGTAGGGTTCCCTTGGGACTGTCAGGGCACCACAGGTTTGAGGTGGGGGGCAGGTTGGGTCTGGGACATATCTTTAATCGTTTGGAGATTTTGGAGGCAGCCGGCCACTCAGGGACAAAGTCCCCTGCAGGAAAACACCGGCCCATTTTCCCTGGGAAGGAAAAGTGTCCAGCCCAGGATCCTGCTGTCACTTTGAAGGGTTCCCTTGGGACTGTCAGGGAAGCACAGGTGAGAGGTGGGGGCCGGTTGGGTCTGGGACATATCCTTGTTTGGATTTTTTGGTGGCATCCGGCTACTCAGGGACAAAGGCCCTTGGAGACAAACACCGGCCGTATTCCCTGTTAAGGAAAAGTTGCCAGCCCTTGTTACTGAAGTTAGTTTGTAGGGTTCCCTTTGGACTGTCAGGGCAGCACAGGTTTGAGGTGGGGGCAGGTTGGGTCTGGGACATATCTTTAATTGTTTGGATTTTTTGGAGGCGTCCGGCCACTCAGGGACAAAGGCCCCTGCAGGAAGACACAAGCAATTTTTTCTAGGAAAGAAATATGGTCAACCCTGGTTCCTGATGTCAGCAGGTAGGGTTCCCTTGGGACTGTCAGGGCAGCACAGGTTTGAGGTGGGGGCAGGTTGGGTCTGGGACATATCTTTAATCGTTTGGATATTTTGGAGGCAGCCGGCCACTCTGGGACCCAGGCTCCTGAAGACAAACACCGGCCTTTTCCCTTTGAACGAAAAGTTGCTAGACCAGGTTCCTGATGTCAGTTAGTAGAGTTCTCTTGAGACTGTCGGGGCAGCACAAATTTGAGGTGCGGGGCAGGTTGTGTCTGGGACATATCTTTAATCGTTTGGAGATTTTGGAGGCGGCCGGCCACTCTGGGACAAAGGTTCCTGAAGACAAACACCGGCCCTTTTCCCTGTGAAGGAAAAGTTGCCAGCCCAGGTTCCTTTTGTCAGTTTATAGGGTACCTTTGGGACTGTCAGGGTAGCACAAGTTTCTGGTGGGGGCAGATTAAGTCTGGGACATATCTTTAATCGTTTGGATTTTTTGGAGGCATCCGGCTACTCAGGGACAAAGGCCCTTGGAGACAGAACACCGGCCGTATTCCCTGTTAAGGAAAAGTTGCCAGCCCTTGTTGCTGATGTCAGTTTGTAGGGTTCCCTTTGGACTGTCAGGGCAGCACAGGTTTGAGGTGGGGGCAGGTTGGGTCTGGGACATATCTTTAATCGTTTTGAGATTTTGGAGGCAGCTGGCCAGTCTGGGACAAAGGCTCCAGAGGACAAACACCGGCCCTTTTCCCTGTGAAGGAAAAGTTGCCAGCCCAGGTTCCTCTTGTCAGTTTATAGGGTACCTTTGGGACTGTCAGGGCAGCACAAGTTTGTGGTGGGGGCAGATTAAGTCTGGGACATATCACAAATCGTTTGGATTTTTTGGAGGCGTCCGGCCACTCAGGGACAAAGGCCCCTGCAGGAATACACGAGCAATTTTTTCTAGGAGAGAAATATGGTCAACCCTGGTTCCTGATGTCAGCAGGTAGGGTTCTCTTGGGACTGTCCGGGCAGCACAAATTTGAGGTGGGGGCAGGTTAGGTTTGGGACATATCTTTTAATCGTTTGGATTTTTTGGAGGCGGCCGGCCACTCAAAGCCACAGGCTCCTCGAGAAAAAGACCTCTCCTTTTCCCAGGGAAGGAAAAGTTGCCAGTCCAGGTTGCTGATGTCTGCATGTAGAGTTCCCGTTGGACTGTCAAGGGCAGCTCAGTTTTGAGGTGGGGGCAGGTTGGGTCTGGGAAATATCTTTAATCGTTTGGATTTTTTGGAGGCGTCCGGCTACTCAGGGCCCCAGGTCCTTGGAGACAAACACCAGCCCTATTCCCTGTTAAGGAAAAGTTGCCAGCCCTGGTTGCTGATGTCAGTTTGTAGGGTTCCCTTGGGACTGTCAGGGCAGCACAGGTTTGAGGTGGGGGTAGGTTGGGTCTGGGACACATCTTTAATCGTTTGGATTTTTTGGAGGGCGTCCGGCCACTCAGGGACAAAAGCCCTGCAGGAAGACACGAGCAATTTTTTCTAGGAAAGAAATATGGTCAACCCTGGTTCCTGATGTCAGCAGGTTAGGGTTCCCTTGGGACTGTCAGGGCAGCACAAATTTGAGGTGGGGGCAGGTTAGGTTTGGGACATATCTTTAATCGTTTGGATTTTTTGGAGGCGGCCGGCCACTCAAAGCCACAGGCTCCTCGAGAAAAAGACCTCTCCTTTTCCCAGGGAAGGAAAAGTTGCCAGTCCAGGTTGCTGATGTCTGCATGTAGAGTTCCCTTTGGACTGTCAAGGCAGCCCAGTTTTGAGGTGGGGGCAGGTTGGGTCTGGGAAATATCTTTAATCGTTTGGATTTTTTGGAGGCGTCCGGCCACTCAGGGACAAAGTCCCCTGCAGGAAAACACCGGCCCATTTTCCCCTGGGAAGGAAAAGTGTCCAGCCCAGGATCCTGCTGTCACTTTGAAGGGTTCCATTGGGACTGTCAGGGTAGCAGAGCTTTGAGGTGGGGGCCGGTTGGGTCGGGGACATATCCTTAATTGTTTGGATTTTTTGGAGGCATATGGCTACTCAGGGCCCCAGGTCCTTGGAGACAAACACCGGCCCTATTCCCTGTATAGGAAAAGTTGCCAGCCCTGGTTGCTGATGTCAGTTTGTAGGGTTCCCTTGGGACTGTCAGGGCAGCACAAATTTGAGGTGGGGGCAGGTTGGGTCTGGGACATATCTTTATTCGTTTGGATATTTTGGAGGCGGCCGGCCACTCTGGGACCCAGGCTCCTGAAGACAAACACCGGCCCTTTTCCCTTTGAACGAAAAGTTGCTAGACCAGGTTCCTGATGTCAGTTAGTAGAGTTCTCTTGAGACTGTCGGGGCAGCACAAATTTGAGGGGGGGCAGGTTGGGTCTGGGACATATCTTTAATCGTTTGGAGATTTTGGAGGCGGCCGGCCACTCAAAGCCAGAGGCTCCTCGAGAAAAAGACCGCTCCTTTTCCCTTTAAGGAAAAGTTGCCGGTCCAGGTTGCTGATGTCAGTTTGTAGGGTTCCCTTGGGACTGTCAGGGCAGCACAGGTTTGAGGTGGGGGCAGGTTGGGTCTGGGACATATCTTTAATCGTTTGGAGATTTTGGAGGCAGCCGGCCACTCTGGGACAAAGGTTCCTGAAGACAAACACCGGCCCTTTTCCCTGTGAAGGAAAAGTTGCCAGCCCTTGTTGCTGATGTCAGTTTGTAGGGTTCCCTTGGGACTGTCAGGGCAGCACAGGTTTGAGGTGGGGGCAGGTTGGGTCTGGGACATATCTTTAATCGTTTGGAGATTTTGGAGGCAGCCGGCCACTCAGGGACAAAGTCCCCTGCAGGAAAACACCGGCCCATTTTCCCTGGGAAGGAAAAAGTGTCCAGCCCAGGATCCTGCTGTCACTTTGAAGGGTTCCCTTGGGACTGTCAGGGAAGCACAGGTGAGAGGTGGGGGCCGGTTGGGTCTGGGACATATCCTTGTTTGGATTTTTTGGTGGCATCCGGGCTACTCAGGGACAAAGGCCCTTGGAGACAAACACCGGCCGTATTCCCTGTTAAGGAAAAGTTGCCAGCCCTTGTTACTGATGTCAGTTTGTAGGGTTCCCTTTGGACTGTCAGGGCAGCACAGGTTTGAGGTGGGGGGCAGGTTGGGTCTGGGACATATCTTTAATTGTTTGGATTTTTTTGGAGGCGTCCGGCCACTCAGGGACAAAGGCCCCTGCAGAAAGACACGAGCAATTTTTTCTAGGAAAGAAATATGGTCAGCCCATATTCCTGATGTCAGCAGGTAGGGTTCCCTTGGGACTGTCAAGGCAGCACAGCTTTGAGGTGGGGGCACATTAGGTCTGGGAAATATCTTTATTCGTTTGGATTTTTTGGAAGGGTCCAGCCACTCAGGGACAAAGTCCCTGCAGGAAAACACCGGCCATTTTCGCTGGGAAGGAAAAGTGTCCAGCCCAGGTTCCTCTTGTCAGTTTATAGGGTTCACTTGGGACTGTCAGGGTAGCACCGGTTAGAGGTGGGGGCCGGTTGGGTCTGGGACATATCCTTAATTGTTTGGATTTTTTGGAGGCATCCGGCTACTCAGGGCCCCTGGTCCTTGGAGACAAACACCGGCCCTATTCCCTGTGAAGGAAAAGTTGCCAGCCCTTGTTGCTGATGTCAGTTTGTAGGGTTCCCTTGGGACTGTCAGGGCAGCACAGGTTTGAGGTGGGGGCAGGTTGGGTCTGGGACATATCTTTAATCGTTTGGAGATTTTGGAGGCAGCCGGCCACTCTGGGACAAAGGTTCCTGAAGACAAACACCGGCCCTTTTCCCTGTTAAGGAAAAGTTGCCAGCCCTTGTTGCTGATGTCAGTTTGTAGGGCTCCCTTGGGACTGTCAGGGCAGCACAGGTTTGAGGTGGGGGCAGGTTGGGTCTGGGACATATCTTTAATCGTTTGGATTTTTTGGAGGCGGCCGGCCACTCAAAGCCACAGGCTCCTCGAGAAAAAGACCGCTCCTTTTCCCTTTAAGGAAAAGTTGCCGGTCCAGGTTGCTGATGTCAGTTTGTAGGGTTCCCTTGGGACTGTCAGGGCAGCACAGGTTTGAGGTGGGGGCAGGTTGGGTCTGGGACATATCTTTAATCGTTTGGAGATTTTGGAGGCAGCCGGCCACTCTGGGACAAAGGTTCCTGAAGACAAACACCGGCCCTTTTCCCTGTTAAGGAAAAGTTGCCAGCCCTTGTTGCTGATGTCAGTTTGTAGGGTTCCCTTGGGACTGTCAGGGCAGCACAGGTTTGAGGTGGGGGGGCAGGTTGGGTCTGGGACATATCTTTAATCGTTTGGATTTTTTGGAGGCGGCCGGCCACTCAAAGCCACAGGCTCCTCGAGAAAAAGACCGCTCCTTTTCCCTTTAAGGAAAAGTTGCCGGTCCAGGTTGCTGATGTCAGTTTGTAGGGTTCCCTTGGGACTGTCAGGGCAGCACAGGTTTGAGGTGGGGGCAGGTTGGGTCTGGGACATATCTTTAATCGTTTGGAGATTTTGGAGGCAGCCGGCCACTCTGGGACAAAGGTTCCTGAAGACAAACACCGGCCCTTTTCCCTGTGAAGGAAAAGTTGTCAACCCTGGTTCCTGATGTCAGCAGGTAGGGTTCCCTTGGGACTGTCAGGGCAGCACAGGTTTGAGGTGGGGGCAGGTTGGGTCTGGGACATATCTTTAATCGTTTGGATTTTTTGGAGGCGGCCGGCCACTCAAAGCCACAGGCTCCTCGAGAAAAAGACCGCTCCTTTTCCCTTTAAGGAAAAGTTGCCGGTCCAGGTTGCTGATGTCAGTTTGTAGGGTTCCCTTGGGACTGTCAGGGCAGCACAGGTTTGAGGTGGGGGCAGGTTGGGTCTGGGACATATCTTTAATCGTTTGGAGATTTTGGAGGCAGCCGGCCACTCTGGGACAAAGGTTCCTGAAGACAAACACCGGCCCTTTTCCCTGTGAAGGAAAAGTTGCCAGCCCTTGTTGCTGATGTCAGTTTGTAGGGCTCCCTTGGGACTGTCAGGGCAGCACAGGTTTGAGGTGGGGGCAGGTTGGGTCTGGGACATATCTTTAATCGTTTGGAGATTTTGGAGGCAGCCGGCCACTCAGGGACAAATTCCCCTGCAGGAAAACACCGGCCCATTTTCCCTGGGAAGGAAAAGTTTCCAGCCCAGGATCCTGCTGTCACTTTGAAGGGTTCCCTTGGGACTGTCAGGGAAGCACAGGTGAGAGGTGGGGGCAGGTTGGGTCTGGGACATATCCTTGTTTGGATTTTTTGGTGGCATCCGGCTACTCAGGGACAAAGGCCCTTGGAGACAAACACCGGCCGTATTCCCTGTTAAGGAAAAGTTGCCAGCCCTTGTTACTGATGTCTGTTTATAGGGTTCCCTTGGGACTGTCAGGGCAGCACAGGTTTGAGGTGGGGGTAGGTTGGGTCTGGGACACATCTTTAATCGTTTGGATTTTTTGGAGGCGTCCGGCCACTCAGGGACAAAAGCCCCTGCAGGAAGACACGAGCAATTTTTTCTAGGAAAGAAATATGGTCAACCCTGGTTCCTGATGTCAGCAGGTAGGGTTCCCTTGGGACTGTCAGGGCAGCACAAATTTGAGGTGGGGGCAGGTTAGGTTTGGGACATATCTTTAATCGTTTGGATTTTTTGGAGGCGGCCCGTCCACTCAAAGCCACAGGCTCCTCGAGAAAAAGACCTCTCCTTTTCCCAGGGAAGGAAAAGTTGCCAGTCCAGGTTGCTGATGTCTGCATGTAGAGTTCCCGTTGGACTGTCAAGGCAGCCCAGTTTTGAGGTGGGGGCAGGTTGGGTCTGGGAAATATCTTTAATCGTTTGGATTTTTTGGAGGCGTCCGGCCACTCAGGGACAAAGTCCCCTGCAGGAAAACACCGGCCCATTTTCCCTGGGAAGGAAAAGTGTCCAGCCCAGGATCCTGCTGTCACTTTGAAGGGTTCCATTGGGACTGTCAGGGTAGCAGAGCTTTGAGGTGGGGGCCGGTTGGGTCGGGGACATATCCTTAATTGTTTGGATTTTTTGGAGGCATATGGCTACTCAGGGCCCCAGGTCCTTGGAGACAAACACCGGCCCTATTCCCTGTATAGGAAAAGTTGCCAGCCCTGGTTGCTGATGTCAGTTTGTAGGGTTCCCTTGGGACTGTCAGGGCAGCACAAATTTGAGGTGGGGGCAGGTTGGGTCTGGGACATATCTTTATTCGTTTGGATATTTTGGAGGCGGCCGGCCACTCTGGGACCCAGGCTCCTGAAGACAAACACCGGCCCTTTTCCCTTTGAACGAAAAGTTGCTAGACCAGGTTGCTGATGTCAGTTAGTAGAGTTCTCTTGAGACTGTCGGGGCAGCACAAATTTGAGGGGGGGCAGGTTGGGTCTGGGAAATATCTTTAATCGTTTGGAGATTTTGGAGGCAGCCGGCCACTCTGGGACAAAGGTTCCTGAAGACAAACACCGGCCCTTTTCCCTGTGAAGGAAAAGTTGCCAGCCCTTGTTGCTGATGTCAGTTTGTAGGGTTCCCTTGGGACTGTCAGGGCAGCACAGGTGAGAGGTGGGGGCAGGTTGGGTCTGGGACATATCTTTAATCGTTTGGAGATTTTGGAGGCAGCCGGCCACTCAGGGACAAATTCCCCTGCAGGAAAACACCGGCCCATTTTCCCTGGGAAGGAAAAGTGTCCAGCCCAGGATCCTGCTGTCACTTTGAAGGGTTCCCTTGGGACTGTCAGGGAAGCACAGGTGAGAGGTGGGGGCAGGTTGGGTCTGGGACATATCCTTGTTTGGATTTTTTGGTGGCATCCGGCTACTCAGGGACAAAGGCCCTTGGAGACAAACACCGGCCGTATTCCGTGTTAAGGAAAAGTTGCCAGCCCTTGTTACTGATGTCTGTTTGTAGGGTTCCCTTGGGACTGTCAGGGCAGCACAGGTTTGAGGTGGGGGTAGGTTGGGTCTGGGACACATCTTTAATCGTTTGGATTTTTTGGAGGCGTCCGGCCACTCAGGGACAAAAGCCCCTGCAGGAAGACACGAGCAATTTTTTCTAGGAAAGAAATATGGTCAACCCTGGTTCCTGATGTTAGCAGGTAGGGTTCCCTTGGGACTGTCAGGGCAGCACAAATTTGAGGTGGGGGCAGGTTAGGTTTGGGACATATCTTTAATCGTTTGGATTTTTTGGAGGCGGCCGGCCACTCAAAGCCACAGGCTCCTCGAGAAAAAGACCTCTCCTTTTCCCAGGGAAGGAAAAGTTGCCAGTCCAGGTTGCTGATGTCTGCATGTAGAGTTCCCGTTGGACTGTCAAGGCAGCCCAGTTTTGAGGTGGGGGCAGGTTGGGTCTGGGAAATATCTTTAATCGTTTGGATTTTTTGGAGGCGTCCGGCCACTCAGGGACAAAGTCCCCTGCAGGAAAACACCGGCCCATTTTCCCTGGGAAGGAAAAGTGTCCAGCCCAGGATCCTGCTGTCACTTTGAAGGGTTCCATTGGGACTGTCAGGGTAGCAGAGCTTTGAGGTGGGGGCCGGTTGGGTCGGGGACATATCCTTAATTGTTTGGATTTTTTGGAGGCATATGGCTACTCAGGGCCCCAGGTCCTTGGAGACAAACACCGGCCCTATTCCCTGTTAAGGAAAAGTTGCCAGCCCTGGTTGCTGATGTCAGTTTGTAGGGTTCCCTTGGGACTGTCAGGGCAGCACAAATTTGAGGTGGGGGCAGGTTGGGTCTGGGACATATCTTTATTCGTTTGGATATTTTGGAGGCGGCCGGCCACTCTGGGACCCAGGCTCCTGAAGACAAACACCGGCCCTTTTCCCTTTGAACGAAAAGTTGCTAGACCAGGTTCCTGATGTCAGTTAGTAGAGTTCTCTTGAGACTGTCGGGGCAGCACAAATTTGAGGGGGGGCAGGTTGGGTCTGGGACATATCTTTAATCGTTTGGAGATTTTGGAGGCAGCCGGCCACTCTGGGACAAAGGTTCCTGAAGACAAACACCGGCCCTTTTCCCTGTGAAGGAAAAGTTGCCAGCCCTTGTTGCTGATGTCAGTTTGTAGGGTTCCCTTGGGACTGTCAGGGCAGCACAGGTTTGAGGTGGGGGCAGGTTGGGTCTGGGACATATCTTTAATCGTTTGGATTTTTTGGAGGCGGCCGGCCACTCAAAGCCACAGGCTCCTCGAGAAAAAGACCGCTGCTTTTCCCTTTAAGGAAAAGTTGTCGGTCCAGGTTGCTGATGTCAGTTTGTAGGGTTCCCTTGGGACTGTCAGGGCAGCACAGGTTTGAGGTGGGGGCAGGTTGGGTCTGGGACATATCTTTAATCGTTTGGAGATTTTGGAGGCAGCCGGCCACTCTGGGACAAAGGTTCCTGAAGACAAACACCGGCCCTTTTCCCTGTTAAGGAAAAGTTGCCAGCCCTTGTTGCTGATGTCAGTTTGTAGGGTTCCCTTGGGACTGTCAGGGCAGCACAGGTTTGTGGTGGGGGCAGATTAAGTCTGGGACATATCTTTAATCGTTTGGATTTTTTGGACGCGGCCGGCCACTCAAAGCCACAGGCTCCTCGAGAAAAAGACCGCTCCTTTTCCCTTTAAGGAAAAGTTGCCGGTCCAGGTTGCTGATGTCAGTTTGTAGGGTTCCCTTGGGACTGTCAGGGCAGCGCAGGTTTGAGGTGGGGGCAGGTTGGGTCTGGGACATATCTTTAATCGTTTGGAGATTTTGGAGGCAGCCGGCCACTCAGGGACAAAGTCCCCTGCAGGAAAACACCGGCCCATTTTCCCTGGGAAGGAAAAGTGTCCAGCCCAGGATCCTGCTGTCACTTTGAAGGGTTCCCTTGGGACTGTCAGGGAAGCACAGGTGAGAGGTGGGGGCCGGTTGGGTCTGGGACATATCCTTGTTTGGATTTTTTGGTGGCATCCGGCTACTCAGGGACAAAGGCCCTTGGAGACAAACACCGGCCGTATTCCCTGTTAAGGAAAAGTTGCCAGCCCTTGTTACTGATGTCAGTTTGTAGGGTTCCCTTGGGACTGTCAGGGCAGCACAGCTTTGAGGTGGGGGCAGGTTGGGTCTGGGACATATCTTTAATTGTTTGGATTTTTTGGAGGCATCCGGCCACTCAGGGACAAAGGCCCCTGCAGAAAGACACGAGCAATTTTTTCTAGGAAAGAAATATGGTCAGCCCATATTCCTGATGTCAGCAGGTAGGGTTCCCTTGGGACTGTCAAGGCAGCACAGCTTTGAGGTGGGGGCACATTAGGTCTGGGAAATATCTTTATTCGTTTGGATTTTTTGGAAGGGTCCAGCCACTCAGGGACAAAGTCCCTGCAGGAAAACACCGGCCATTTTCGCTGGGAAGGAAAAGTGTCCAGCCCAGGTTCCTCTTGTCAGTTTATAGGGTTCCCTTGGGACTGTCAGGGTAGCACAGGTTAGAGGTGGGGGCCGGTTGGGTCTGGGACATATCCTTAATCGTTTGGATTTTTTGGAGGCATCCGGCTACTCAGGGCCCCAGGTCCTTGGAGACAAACACCGGCCCTATTCCCTGTATAGGAAAAGTTGCCAGCCCTGGTTGCTGATGTCAGTTTGTAGGGTTCCCTTGGGACTGTCAGGGCAGCACAAATTTGAGGTGGGGGGCAGGTTGGGTCTGGGACATATCTTTATTCGTTTGGATATTTTGGAGGCGGCTGGCCACTCTGGGACCCAGGCTCCTGAAGACAAACACCGGCCCTTTTCCCTTTGAACGAAAAGTTGCTAGACCAGGTTCCTGATGTCAGTTAGTAGAGTTCTCTTGAGACTGTTGGGGCAGCACAAATTTGAGGGGGGGCAGGTTGGGTCTGGGACATATCTTTAATCGTTTGGAGATTTTGGAGGCAGCCGGCCACTCTGGGACAAAGGTTCCTGAAGACAAACACCGGCCCTTTTCCCTGTTAAGGAAAAGTTGCCAGCCCTTGTTGCTGATGTCAGTTTGTAGGGTTCCCTTGGGACTGTCAGGGCAGCACAGGTTTGAAGTGGGGGCAGGTTTGGTCTGGGACATATCTTTAATCGTTTGGATTTTTTGGAGGCGGCCGGCCACTCAAAGCCACAGGCTCCTCGAGAAAAAGACCGCTCCTTTTCCCTTTAAGGAAAAGTTGCCGGTCCAGGTTGCTGATGTCAGTTTGTAGGGTTCCCTTGGGACTGTCAGGGCATCACAGGTTTGAGGTGGGGGCAGGTTGGGTCTGGGACATATCTTTAATCGTTTGGAGATTTTGGAGGCAGCCGGCCACTCTGGGACAAAGGTTCCTGAAGACAAACACCGGCCCTTTTCCCTGTTAAGGAAAAGTTGCCAGCCCTTGTTGCTGATGTCAGTTTGTAGGGTTCCCTTGGGACTGTCAGGGCAGCACAGGTTTGAGGTGGGGGCAGGTTGGGTCTGGGACATATCTTTAATCGTTTGGATTTTTTGGAGGCGGCCGGCCACTCAAAGCCACAGGCTCCTCGAGAAAAAGACCGCTCCTTTTCCCTTTAAGGAAAAGTTGCCGGTCCAGGTTGCTGATGTCAGTTTGTAGGGTTCCCTTGGGACTGTCAGGGCAGCACAGGTTTGAGGTGGGGGCAGGTTGGGTCTGGGACATATCTTTAATCGTTTGGAGATTTTGGAGGCAGCCGGCCACTCTGGGACAAAGGTTCCTGAAGACAAACACCGGCCCTTTTCCCTGTGAAGGAAAAGTTGCCAGCCCTTGTTGCTGATGTCAGTTTGTAGGGTTCCCTTGGGACTGTCAGGGCACCACAGGTTTGAGGTGGGGGCAGGTTGGGTCTGGGACATATCTTTAATCGTTTGGAGATTTTGGAGGCAGCCGGCCACTCAGGGACAAAGTCCCCTGCAGGAAAACACCGGCCCATTTTCCCTGGGAAGGAAAAGTGTCCAGCCCAGGATCCTGCTGTCACTTTGAAGGGTTCCCTTGGGACTGTCAGGGAAGCACAGGTGAGAGGTGGGGGCCGGTTGGGTCTGGGACATATCCTTGTTTGGATTTTTTGGTGGCATCCGGCTACTCAGGGACAAAGGCCCTTGGAGACAAACACCGGCCGTATTCCCTGTTAAGGAAAAGTTGTCAACCCTGGTTCCTGATGTCAGCAGGTAGGGTTCCCTTGGGACTGTCAGGGCAGCACAGGTTTGAGGTGGGGGCAGGTTGGGTCTGGGACATATCTTTAATCGTTTGGATATTTTGGAGGCAGCCGGCCACTCTGGGACCCAGGCTCCTGAAGACAAACACCGGCCCTTTTCCCTTTGAACGAAAAGTTGCTAGACCAGGTTCCTGATGTCAGTTAGTAGAGTTCTCTTGAGACTGTCGGGGCAGCACAAATTTGAGGTGCGGGGCAGGTTGTGTCTGGGACATATCTTTAATCGTTTGGAGATTTTGGAGGCGGCCGGCCACTCTGGGACAAAGGTTCCTGAAGACAAACACCGGCCCTTTTCCCTGTGAAGGAAAAGTTGCCAGCCCAGGTTCCTTTTGTCAGTTTATAGGGTACCTTTGGGACTGTCAGGGTAGCACAAGTTTCTGGTGGGGGCAGATTAAGTCTGGGACATATCTTTAATCGTTTGGATTTTTTGGAGGCATCCGGCTACTCAGGGACAAAGGCCCTTGGAGACAAACACCGGCCGTATTCCCTGTTAAGGAAAAGTTGCCAGCCCTTGTTGCTGATGTCAGTTTGTAGGGTTCCCTTTGGACTGTCAGGGCAGCACAGGTTTGAGGTGGGGGCAGGTTGGGTCTGGGACATATCTTTAATCGTTTTGAGATTTTGGAGGCAGCTGGCCAGTCTGGGACAAAGGCTCCAGAGGACAAACACCGGCCCTTTTCCCTGTGAAGGAAAAGTTGCCAGCCCAGGTTCCTCTTGTCAGTTTATAGGGTACCTTTGGGACTGTCAGGGCAGCACAAGTTTGTGGTGGGGGCAGATTAAGTCTGGGACATATCACAAATCGTTTGGATTTTTTGGAGGCGTCCGGCCACTCAGGGACAAAGGCCCCTGCAGGAATACACGAGCAATTTTTTCTAGGAGAGAAATATGGTCAACCCTGGTTCCTGATGTCAGCAGGTAGGGTTCTCTTGGGACTGTCCGGGCAGCACAAATTTGAGGTGGGGGCAGGTTAGGTTTGGGACATATCTTTAATCGTTTGGATTTTTTGGAGGCGGCCGGCCACTCAAAGCCACAGGCTCCTCGAGAAAAAGACCTCTCCTTTTCCCAGGGAAGGAAAAGTTGCCAGTCCAGGTTGCTGATGTCTGCATGTAGAGTTCCCGTTGGACTGTCAAGGCAGCTCAGTTTTGAGGTGGGGGCAGGTTGGGTCTGGGAAATATCTTTAATCGTTTGGATTTTTTGGAGGCGTCCGGCTACTCAGGGCCCCAGGTCCTTGGAGACAAACACCAGCCCTATTCCCTGTTAAGGAAAAGTTGCCAGCCCTGGTTGCTGATGTCAGTTTGTAGGGTTCCCTTGGGACTGTCAGGGCAGCACAGGTTTGAGGTGGGGGTAGGTTGGGTCTGGGACACATCTTTAATCGTTTGGATTTTTTGGAGGCGTCCGGCCACTCAGGGACAAAAGCCCCTGCAGGAAGACACGAGCAATTTTTTCTAGGAAAGAAATATGGTCAACCCTGGTTCCTGATGTCAGCAGGTAGGGTTCCCTTGGGACTGTCAGGGCAGCACAAATTTGAGGTGGGGGCAGGTTAGGTTTGGGACATATCTTTAATCGTTTGGATTTTTTGGAGGCGGCCGGCCACTCAAAGCCACAGGCTCCTCGAGAAAAAGACCTCTCCTTTTCCCAGGGAAGGAAAAGTTGCCAGTCCAGGTTGCTGATGTCTGCATGTAGAGTTCCCTTTGGACTGTCAAGGCAGCCCAGTTTTGAGGTGGGGGCAGGTTGGGTCTGGGAAATATCTTTAATCGTTTGGATTTTTTGGAGGCGTCCGGCCACTCAGGGACAAAGTCCCCTGCAGGAAAACACCGGCCCATTTTCCCTGGGAAGGAAAAGTGTCCAGCCCAGGATCCTGCTGTCACTTTGAAGGGTTCCATTGGGACTGTCAGGGTAGCAGAGCTTTGAGGTGGGGGCCGGTTGGGTCGGGGACATATCCTTAATTGTTTGGATTTTTTGGAGGCATATGGCTACTCAGGGACAAAGGCCCTTGGAGACAAACACCGGCCCTATTCCCTGTATAGGAAAAGTTGCCAGCCCTGGTTGCTGATGTCAGTTTGTAGGGTTCCCTTGGGACTGTCAGGGCAGCACAAATTTGAGGTGGGGGCAGGTTGGGTCTGGGACATATCTTTATTCGTTTGGATATTTTGGAGGCGGCCGGCCACTCTGGGACCCAGGCTCCTGAAGACAAACACCGGCCCTTTTCCCTTTGAACGAAAAGTTGCTAGACCAGGTTCCTGATGTCAGTTAGTAGAGTTCTCTTGAGACTGTCGGGGCAGCACAAATTTGAGGGGGGGCAGGTTGGGTCTGGGACATATCTTTAATCGTTTGGAGATTTTGGAGGCGGCCGGCCACTCAAAGCCAGAGGCTCCTCGAGAAAAAGACCGCTCCTTTTCCCTTTAAGGAAAAGTTGCCGGTCCAGGTTGCTGATGTCAGTTTGTAGGGTTCCCTTGGGACTGTCAGGGCAGCACAGGTTTGAGGTGGGGGCAGGTTGGGTCTGGGACATATCTTTAATCGTTTGGAGATTTTGGAGGCAGCCGGCCACTCTGGGACAAAGGTTCCTGAAGACAAACACCGGCCCTTTTCCCTGTGAAGGAAAAGTTGCCAGCCCTTGTTGCTGATGTCAGTTTGTAGGGTTCCCTTGGGACTGTCAGGGCAGCACAGGTTTGAGGTGGGGGCAGGTTGGGTCTGGGACATATCTTTAATCGTTTGGAGATTTTGGAGGCAGCCGGCCACTCAGGGACAAAGTCCCCTGCAGGAAAACACCGGCCCATTTTCCCTGGGAAGGAAAAGTGTCCAGCCCAGGATCCTGCTGTCACTTTGAAGGGTTCCCTTGGGACTGTCAGGGAAGCACAGGTGAGAGGTGGGGGCCGGTTGGGTCTGGGACATATCCTTGTTTGGATTTTTTGGTGGCATCCGGCTACTCAGGGACAAAGGCCCTTGGAGACAAACACCGGCCGTATTCCCTGTTAAGGAAAAGTTGCCAGCCCTTGTTACTGATGTCAGTTTGTAGGGTTCCCTTGGGACTGTCAGGGCAGCACAGGTGAGAGGTGGGGGCAGGTTGGGTCTGGGACATATCTTTAATTGTTTGGATTTTTTGGAGGCGTCCGGCCACTCAGGGACAAAGGCCCCTGCAGAAAGACACGAGCAATTTTTTCTAGGAAAGAAATATGGTCAGCCCATATTCCTGATGTCAGCAGGTAGGGTTCCCTTGGGACAGTCAAGGCAGCACAGCTTTGAGGTGGGGGCACATTAGGTCTGGGAAATATCTATATTCGTTTGGATTTTTTGGAAGGGTCCAGCCACTCAGGGACAAAGTCCCTGCAGGAAAACACCGGCCATTTTCGCTGGGAAGGAAAAGTGTCCAGCCCAGGTTCCTCTTGTCAGTTTATAGGGTTCACTTGGGACTGTCAGGGTAGCACAGGTTAGAGGTGGGGGCCGGTTGGGTCTGGGACATATCCTTAATTGTTTGGATTTTTTGGAGGCATCCGGCTACTCAGGGCCCCTGGTCCTTGGAGACAAACACCGGCCCTATTCCCTGTTAAGGAAAAGTTGCCAGCCCTTGTTGCTGATGTCAGTTTGTAGGGTTCCCTTGGGACTGTCAGGGCAGCACAGGTTTGAGGTGGGGGCAGGTTGGGTCTGGGACATATCTTTAATCGTTTGGATTTTTTGGAGGCGGCCGGCCACTCAAAGCCACAGGCTCCTCGAGAAAAAGACCGCTCCTTTTCCCTTTAAGGAAAAGTTGCCGGTCCAGGTTGCTGATGTCAGTTTGTAGGGTTCCCTTGGGACTGTCAGGGCAGCACAGGTTTGAGGTGGGGGCAGGTTGGGTCTGGGACATATCTTTAATCGTTTGGAGATTTTGGAGGCAGCCGGCCACTCTGGGACAAAGGTTCCTGAAGACAAACACCGGCCCTTTTCCCTGTGAAGGAAAAGTTGCCAGCCCTTGTTGCTGATGTCAGTTTGTAGGGTTCCCTTGGGACTGTCAGGGCAGCACAGGTTTGAGGTGGGGGCAGGTTGGGTCTGGGACATATCTTTAATCGTTTGGATTTTTTGGAGGCGGCCGGCCACTCAAAGCCACAGGCTCCTCGAGAAAAAGACCGCTCCTTTTCCCTTTAAGGAAAAGTTGCCGGTCCAGGTTGCTGATGTCAGTTTGTAGGGTTCCCTTGGGACTGTCAGGGCAGCACAGGTTTGAGGTGGGGGCAGGTTGGGTCTGGGAAATATCTTTAATCGTTTGGAGATTTTGGAGGCAGCCGGCCACTCTGGGACAAAGGTTCCTGAAGACAAACACCGGCCCTTTTCCCTGTGAAGGAAAAGTTGCCAGCCCTTGTTGCTGATGTCAGTTTGTAGGGTTCCCTTGGGACTGTCAGGGCAGCACAGGTTTGAGGTGGGGGCAGGTTGGGTCTGGGACATATCTTTAATCGTTTGGATTTTTTGGAGGCGGCCGGCCACTCAAAGCCACAGGCTCCTCGAGAAAAAGACCGCTCCTTTTCCCTTTAAGGAAAAGTTGCCGGTCCAGGTTGCTGATGTCAGTTTGTAGGGTTCCCTTGGGACTGTCAGGGCAGCACAGGTTTGAGGTGGGGGCAGGTTGGGTCTGGGACATATCTTTAATCGTTTGGAGATTTTGGAGGCAGCCGGCCACTCTGGGACAAAGGTTCCTGAAGACAAACACCGGCCCTTTTCCCTGTGAAGGAAAAGTTGCCAGCCCTTGTTGCTGATGTCAGTTTGTAGGGTTCCCTTGGGACTGTCAGGGCAGCACAGGTTTGAGGTGGGGGCAGGTTGGGTCTGGGACATATCTTTAATCGTTTGGAGATTTTGGAGGCAGCTGGCCAGTCTGGGACAAAGGCTCCAGAGGACAAACACCGGCCCTTTTCCCTGTGAAGGAAAAGTTGCCAGCCCAGGTTCCTCTTGTCAGTTTATAGGGTACCTTTGGGACTGTCAGGGCAGCACAAGTTTGTGGTGGGGGCAGATTAAGTCTGGGACATATCACAAATCGTTTGGATTTTTTGGAGGCGTCCGGCCACTCAGGGACAAAGGCCCCTGCAGGAATACACGAGCAATTTTTTCTAGGAGAGAAATATGGTCAACCCTGGTTCCTGATGTCAGCAGGTAGGGTTCTCTTGGGACTGTCCGGGCAGCACAAATTTGAGGTGGGGGCAGGTTAGGTTTGGGACATATCTTTAATCGTTTGGATTTTTTGGAGGCGGCCGGCCACTCAAAGCCACAGGCTCCTCGAGAAAAAGACCTCTCCTTTTCCCAGGGAAGGAAAAGTTGCCAGTCCAGGTTGCTGATGTCTGCATGTAGAGTTCCCGTTGGACTGTCAAGGCAGCTCAGTTTTGAGGTGGGGGCAGGTTGGG
This sequence comes from Anomalospiza imberbis, assembly GCF_031753505.1. Classification (NCBI taxonomy): domain Eukaryota; kingdom Metazoa; phylum Chordata; class Aves; order Passeriformes; family Viduidae; genus Anomalospiza; species Anomalospiza imberbis. The sequence continues at coordinate 24,749 of NW_027100041.1, forward strand.
TCTGGGAAATATCTTTATCGTTTGGATTTTTTGGAGGCGTCCGGCTACTCAGGGCCCCAGGTCCTTGGAGACAAACACCAGCCCTATTCCCTGTTAAGGAAAAGTTGCCAGCCCTGGTTGCTGATGTCAGTTTGTAGGGTTCCCTTGGGACTGTCAGGGCAGCACAGGTTTGAGGTGGGGGTAGGTTGGGTCTGGGACACATCTTTATTCGTTTGGATTTTTTGGAGGCGTCCGGCCACTCAGGGACAAAAGCCCCTGCAGGAAGACACGAGCAATTTTTTCTAGGAAAGAAATATGGTCAACCCTGGTTCCTGATGTCAGCAGGTAGGGTTCCCTTGGGACTGTCAGGGCAGCACAAATTTGAGGTGGGGGCAGGTTAGGTTTGGGACATATCTTTAATCGTTTGGATTTTTTGGAGGCGGCCGGCCACTCAAAGCCACAGGCTCCTCGAGAAAAAGACCTCTCCTTTTCCCAGGGAAGGAAAAGTTGCCAGTCCAGGTTGCTGATGTCTGCATGTAGAGTTCCCTTTGGACTGTCAAGGCAGCCCAGTTTTGAGGTGGGGGCAGGTTGGGTCTGGGAAATATCTTTAATCGTTTGGATTTTTTGGAGGCGTCCGGCCACTCAGGGACAAAGTCCCCTGCAGGAAAACACCGGCCCATTTTCCCTGGGAAGGAAAAGTGTCCAGCCCAGGATCCTGCTGTCACTTTGAAGGGTTCCATTGGGACTGTCAGGGTAGCAGAGCTTTGAGGTGGGGGCCGGTTGGGTCGGGGACATATCCTTAATTGTTTGGATTTTTTGGAGGCATATGGCTACTCAGGGACAAAGGCCCTTGGAGACAAACACCGGCCCTATTCCCTGTATAGGAAAAGTTGCCAGCCCTGGTTGCTGATGTCAGTTTGTAGGGTTCCCTTGGGACTGTCAGGGCAGCACAAATTTGAGGTGGGGGCAGGTTGGGTCTGGGACATATCTTTATTCGTTTGGATATTTTGGAGGCGGCCGGCCACTCTGGGACCCAGGCTCCTGAAGACAAACACCGGCCCTTTTCCCTTTGAACGAAAAGTTGCTAGACCAGGTTCCTGATGTCAGTTAGTAGAGTTCTCTTGAGACTGTCGGGGCAGCACAAATTTGAGGGGGGGCAGGTTGGGTCTGGGACATATCTTTAATCGTTTGGAGATTTTGGAGGCGGCCGGCCACTCAAAGCCAGAGGCTCCTCGAGAAAAAGACCGCTCCTTTTCCCTTTAAGGAAAAGTTGCCGGTCCAGGTTGCTGATGTCAGTTTGTAGGGTTCCCTTGGGACTGTCAGGGCAGCACAGGTTTGAGGTGGGGGCAGGTTGGGTCTGGGACATATCTTTAATCGTTTGGAGATTTTGGAGGCAGCCGGCCACTCTGGGACAAAGGTTCCTGAAGACAAACACCGGCCCTTTTCCCTGTGAAGGAAAAGTTGCCAGCCCTTGTTGCTGATGTCAGTTTGTAGGGTTCCCTTGGGACTGTCAGGGCAGCACAGGTTTGAGGTGGGGGCAGGTTGGGTCTGGGACATATCTTTAATCGTTTGGAGATTTTGGAGGCAGCCGGCCACTCAGGGACAAAGTCCCCTGCAGGAAAACACCGGCCCATTTTCCCTGGGAAGGAAAAGTGTCCAGCCCAGGATCCTGCTGTCACTTTGAAGGGTTCCCTTGGGACTGTCAGGGAAGCACAGGTGAGAGGTGGAGGCCGGTTGGGTCTGGGACATATCCTTGTTTGGATTTTTTGGTGGCATCCGGCTACTCAGGGACAAAGGCCCTTGGAGACAAACACCGGCCGTATTCCCTGTTAAGGAAAAGTTGCCAGCCCTTGTTACTGATGTCAGTTTGTAGGGTTCCCTTGGGACTGTCAGGGCAGCACAGGTGAGAGGTGGGGGCAGGTTGGGTCTGGGACATATCTTTAATTGTTTGGATTTTTTGGAGGCGTCCGGCCACTCAGGGACAAAGGCCCCTGCAGAAAGACACGAGCAATTTTTTCTAGGAAAGAAATATGGTCAGCCCATATTCCTGATGTCAGCAGGTAGGGTTCCCTTGGGACAGTCAAGGCAGCACAGCTTTGAGGTGGGGGCACATTAGGTCTGGGAAATATCTATATTCGTTTGGATTTTTTGGAAGGGTCCAGCCACTCAGGGACAAAGTCCCTGCAGGAAAACACCGGCCATTTTCGCTGGGAAGGAAAAGTGTCCAGCCCAGGTTCCTCTTGTCAGTTTATAGGGTTCACTTGGGACTGTCAGGGTAGCACAGGTTAGAGGTGGGGGCCGGTTGGGTCTGGGACATATCCTTAATTGTTTGGATTTTTTGGAGGCATCCGGCTACTCAGGGCCCCTGGTCCTTGGAGACAAACACCGGCCCTATTCCCTGTTAAGGAAAAGTTGCCAGCCCTTGTTGCTGATGTCAGTTTGTAGGGTTCCCTTGGGACTGTCAGGGCAGCACAGGTTTGAGGTGGGGGCAGGTTGGGTCTGGGACATATCTTTAATCGTTTGGATTTTTTGGAGGCGGCCGGCCACTCAAAGCCACAGGCTCCTCGAGAAAAAGACCGCTCCTTTTCCCTTTAAGGAAAAGTTGCCGGTCCAGGTTGCTGATGTCAGTTTGTAGGGTTCCCTTGGGACTGTCAGGGCAGCACAGGTTTGAGGTGGGGGCAGGTTGGGTCTGGGACATATCTTTAATCGTTTGGAGATTTTGGAGGCAGCCGGCCACTCTGGGACAAAGGTTCCTGAAGACAAACACCGGCCCTTTTCCCTGTGAAGGAAAAGTTGCCAGCCCTTGTTGCTGATGTCAGTTTGTAGGGTTCCCTTGGGACTGTCAGGGCAGCACAGGTTTGAGGTGGGGGCAGGTTGGGTCTGGGACATATCTTTAATCGTTTGGATTTTTTGGAGGCGGCCGGCCACTCAAAGCCACAGGCTCCTCGAGAAAAAGACCGCTCCTTTTCCCTTTAAGGAAAAGTTGCCGGTCCAGGTTGCTGATGTCATTTTGTAGGGTTCCCTTGGGACTGTCAGGGCAGCACAGGTTTGAGGTGGGGGCAGGTTGGGTCTGGGACATATCTTTAATCGTTTGGAGATTTTGGAGGCAGCCGGCCACTCTGGGACAAAGGTTCCTGAAGACAAACACCGGCCCTTTTCCCTGTGAAGGAAAAGTTGCCAGCCCTTGTTGCTGATGTCAGTTTGTAGGGTTCCCTTGGGACTGTCAGGGCAGCACAGGTTTGAGGTGGGGGCAGGTTGGGTCTGGGACATATCTTTAATCGTTTGGATTTTTTGGAGGCGGCCGGCCACTCAAAGCCACAGGCTCCTCGAGAAAAAGACCGCTCCTTTTCCCTTTAAGGAAAAGTTGCCGGTCCAGGTTGCTGATGTCAGTTTGTAGGGTTCCCTTGGGACTGTCAGGGCAGCACAGGTTTGAGGTGGGGGCAGGTTGGGTCTGGGACATATCTTTAATCGTTTGGAGATTTTGGAGGCAGCCGGCCACTCTGGGACAAAGGTTCCTGAAGACAAACACCGGCCCTTTTCCCTGTGAAGGAAAAGTTGCCAGCCCTTGTTGCTGATGTCAGTTTGTAGGGTTCCCTTGGGACTGTCAGGGCAGCACAGGTTTGAGGTGGGGGCAGGTTGGGTCTGGGACATATCTTTAATCATTTGGATTTTTTGGAGGCGGCCGGCCACTCAAAGCCACAGGCTCCTCGAGAAAAAGACCGCTCCTTTTCCCTTTAAGGAAAAGTTGCCGGTCCAGGTTGCTGATGTCAGTTTGTAGGGTTCCCTTGGGACTGTCAGGGCAGCACAGGTTTGAGGTGGGGGCAGGTTGGGTCTGGGACATATCTTTAATCGTTTGGAGATTTTGGAGGCAGCCGGCCACTCTGGGACAAAGGTTCCTGAAGACAAACACCGGCCCTTTTCCCTGTGAAGGAAAAGTTGCCAGCCCTTGTTGCTGATGTCAGTTTGTAGGGCTCCCTTGGGACTGTCAGGGCACCACAGGTTTGAGGTGGGGGCAGGTTGGGTCTGGGACATATCTTTAATCGTTTGGAGATTTTGGAGGCAGCCGGCCACTCAGGGACAAATTCCCCTGCAGGAAAACACCGGCCCATTTTCCCTGGAAGGAAAAGTGTCCAGCCCAGGATCCTGCTGTCACTTTGAAGGGTTCCCTTGGGACTGTCAGGAAGCACAGGTGAGAGGTGGGGGCAGGTTGGGTCTGGGACATATCCTTGTTTGGATTTTTTGGTGGCATCCGGCTACTCAGGGACAAAGGCCCTTGGAGACAAACACCGGCCGTATCCCTGTTAAGGAAAAGTTGGCAGCCCTTGTTACTGATGTCAGTTTGTAGGGTTCCCTTGGGACTGTCAGGGCAGCACAGGTTTGAGGTGGGGGTAGGTTGGGTCTGGGACACATCTTTAATCGTTTGGATTTTTTCGAGGCGTCCGGCCACTCAGGGACAAAAGCCCCTGCAGGAAGACACGAGCAATTTTTTCTAGGAAAGAAATATGGTCAACCCTGGTTCCTGATGTCAGCAGGTAGGGTTCCCTTGGGACTGTCAGGGCAGCACAAATTTGAGGTGGGGGCAGGTTAGGTTTGGGACATATCTTTAATCGTTTGGATTTTTTGGAGGCGGCCGGCCACTCAAAGCCACAGGCTCCTCGAGAAAAAGACCTCTCCTTTTCCCAGGGAAGGAAAAGTTGCCAGTCCAGGTTGCTGATGTCTGCATGTAGAGTTCCCGTTGGACTGTCAAGGCAGCCCAGTTTTGAGGTGGGGGCAGGTTGGGTCTGGGAAATATCTTTAATCGTTTGGATTTTTTGGAGGCGTCCGGCCACTCAGGACAAAGTCCCCTGCAGGAAAACACCGGCCCATTTTCCCTGGGAAGGAAAAGTGTCCAGCCCAGGATCCTGCTGTCACCTTTGAAGGGTTCCATTGGGACTGTCAGGGTAGCAGAGCTTTGAGGTGGGGGCCGGTTGGGTCGGGGACATATCCTTAATTGTTTGGATTTTTTGGAGGCATATGGCTACTCAGGGCCCCAGGTCCTTGGAGACAAACACCGGCCCTATTCCCTGTATAGGAAAAGTTGCCAGCCCTGGTTGCTGATGTCAGTTTGTAGGGTTCCCTTGGGACTGTCAGGGCAGCACAAATTTGAGGTGGGGGCAGGTTGGGTCTGGGACATATCTTTATTCGTTTGGATATTTTGGAGGCGGCCGGCCACTCTGGGACCCAGGCTCCTGAAGACAAACACCGGCCCTTTTCCCCTTTGAACGAAAAGTTGCTAGACCAGGTTCCTGATGTCAGTTAGTAGAGTTCTCTTGAGACTGTCGGGGCAGCACAAATTTGAGGTGGGGGCAGGTTGGGTCTGGGAAATATCTTTAATCGTTTGGAGATTTTGGAGGCAGCCGGCCACTCTGGGACAAAGGTTCCTGAAGACAAACACCGGCCCTTTTCCCTGTTAAGGAAAAGTTGCCAGCCCTTGTTGCTGATGTCAGTTTGTAGGGTTCCCTTGGGACTGTCAGGGAAGCACAGGTGAGAGGTGGGGGCAGGTTGGGTCTGGGACATATCCTTGTTTGGATTTTTTGGTGGCATCCGGCTACTCAGGGACAAAGGCCCTTGGAGACAAACACCGGCCGTATTCCCTGTTAAGGAAAAGTTGGCAGCCCTTGTTACTGATGTCTGTTTGTAGGGTTCCCTTGGGACTGTCAGGGCAGCACAGGTTTGAGGTGGGGGTAGGTTGGGTCTGGGACACATCTTTAATTGTTTGGATTTTTTGGAGGCGTCCGGCCACTCAGGGACAAAGGCCCCTGCAGGAAGACACGAGCAATTTTTTCTAGGAAAGAAATATGGTCAACCCTGGTTCCTGATGTTAGCAGGTAGGGTTCCCTTGGGACTGTCAGGGCAGCACAAATTTGAGGTGGGGGCAGGTTAGGTTTGGGACATATCTTTAATAGTTTGGATTTTTTGGAGGCGGCCGGCCACTCAAAGCCACAGGCTCCTCGAGAAAAAGACCTCTCCTTTTCCCAGGGAAGGAAAAGTTGCCAGTCCAGGTTGCTGATGTCTGCATGTAGAGTTCCCGTTGGACTGTCAAGGCAGCCCAGTTTTGAGGTGGGGGCAGGTTGGGTCTGGGAAATATCTTTAATCGTTTGGATTTTTTGGAGGCGTCCGGCCACTCAGGGACAAAGTCCCCTGCAGGAAAACACCGGCCCATTTTCCCTGGGAAGGAAAAGTGTCCAGCCCAGGATCCTGCTGTCACTTTGAAGGGTTCCATTGGGACTGTCAGGGTAGCAGAGGTTTGAGGTGGGGGGCCGGTTGGGTCGGGGACATATCCTTAATTGTTTGGATTTTTTGGAGGCATATGGCTACTCAGGGCCCCAGGTCCTTGGAGACAAACACCGGCCCTATTCCCTGTATAGGAAAAGTTGCCAGCCCTGGTTGCTGATGTCAGTTTGTAGGGTTCCCTTGGGACTGTCAGGGCAGCCCAAATTTGAGGTGGGGGCAGGTTGGGTCTGGGACATATCTTTATTCGTTTGGATATTTTGGAGGCGGCCGGCCACTCTGGGACCCAGGCTCCTGAAGACAAACACCGGCCCTTTTCCCTTTGAACGAAAAGTTGCTAGACCAGGTTCCTGATGTCAGTTAGTAGAGTTCTCTTGAGACTGTCGGGGCAGCACAAATTTGAGGGGGGGCAGGTTGGGTCTGGGACATATCTTTAATCGTTTGGAGATTTTGGAGGCAGCCGGCCACTCTGGGACAAAGGTTCCTGAAGACAAACACCGGCCCTTTTCCCTGTTAAGGAAAAGTTGCCAGCCCTTGTTGCTGATGTCAGTTTGTAGGGTTCCCTTGGGACTGTCAGGGCAGCACAGGTTTGAGGTGGGGGCAGGTTGGGTCTGGGACATATCTTTAATCGTTTGGATTTTTTGGAGGCGGCCGGCCACTCAGGGACAAAGTCCCCTGCAGGAAAACACCGGCCCATTTTCCCTGGGAAGGAAAAGTGTCCAGCCCAGGATCCTGCTGTCACTTTGAAGGGTTCCATTGGGACTGTCAGGGTAGCAGAGCTTTGAGGTGGGGGCCGGTTGGGTCGGGGACATATCCTTAATTGTTTGGATTTTTTGGAGGCATATGGCTACTCAGGGCCCCAGGTCCTTGGAGACAAACACCGGCCCTATTCCCTGTATAGGAAAAGTTGCCAGCCCTGGTTGCTGATGTCAGTTTGTAGGGTTCCCTTGGGACTGTCAGGGCAGCACAAATTTGAGGTGGGGGCAGGTTGGGTCTGGGACATATCTTTATTCGTTTGGATATTTTGGAGGCGGCCGGCCACTCTGGGACCCAGGCTCCTGAAGACAAACACCGGCCCTTTTCCCTTTGAACGAAAAGTTGCTAGACCAGGTTCCTGATGTCAGTTAGTAGAGTTCTCTTGAGACTGTCGGGGCAGCACAAATTTGAGGTGGGGGCAGGTTGGGTCTGGGAAATATCTTTAATCGTTTGGAGATTTTGGAGGCAGCCGGCCACTCTGGGACAAAGGTTCCTGAAGACAAACACCGGCCCTTTTCCCTGTTAAGGAAAAGTTGCCAGCCCTTGTTGCTGATGTCAGTTTGTAGGGTTCCCTTGGGACTGTCAGGGAAGCACAGGTGAGAGGTGGGGGCAGGTTGGGTCTGGGACATATCCTTGTTTGGATTTTTTGGTGGCATCCGGCTACTCAGGGACAAAGGCCCTTGGAGACAAACACCGGCCGTATTCCCTGTTAAGGAAAAGTTGGCAGCCCTTGTTACTGATGTCTGTTTGTAGGGTTCCCTTGGGACTGTCAGGGCAGCACAGGTTTGAGGTGGGGGTAGGTTGGGTCTGGGACACATCTTTAATTGTTTGGATTTTTTGGAGGCGTCCGGCCACTCAGGGACAAAAGCCCCTGCAGGAAGACACGAGCAATTTTTTCTAGGAAAGAAATATGGTCAACCCTGGTTCCTGATGTTAGCAGGTAGGGTTCCCTTGGGACTGTCAGGGCAGCACAAATTTGAGGTGGGGGCAGGTTAGGTTTGGGACATATCTTTAATAGTTTGGATTTTTTGGAGGCGGCCGGCCACTCAAAGCCACAGGCTCCTCGAGAAAAAGACCTCTCCTTTTCCCAGGGAAGGAAAAGTTGCCAGTCCAGGTTGCTGATGTCTGCATGTAGAGTTCCCGTTGGACTGTCAAGGCAGCCCAGTTTTGAGGTGGGGGCAGGTTGGGTCTGGGAAATATCTTTAATCGTTTGGATTTTTTGGAGGCGTCCGGCCACTCAGGGACAAAGTCCCCTGCAGGAAAACACCGGCCCATTTTCCCTGGGAAGGAAAAGTGTCCAGCCCAGGATCCTGCTGTCACTTTGAAGGGTTCCATTGGGACTGTCAGGGTAGCAGAGCTTTGAGGTGGGGGCCGGTTGGGTCGGGGACATATCCTTAATTGTTTGGATTTTTTGGAGGCATATGGCTACTCAGGGCCCCAGGTCCTTGGAGACAAACACCGGCCCTATTCCCTGTTAAGGAAAAGTTGCCAGCCCTGGTTGCTGATGTCAGTTTGTAGGGTTCCCTTGGGACTGTCAGGGCAGCCCAAATTTGAGGTGGGGGCAGGTTGGGTCTGGGACATATCTTTATTCGTTTGGATATTTTGGAGGCGGCCGGCCACTCTGGGACCCAGGCTCCTGAAGACAAACACCGGCCCTTTTCCCTTTGAACGAAAAGTTGCTAGACCAGGTTCCTGATGTCAGTTAGTAGAGTTCTCTTGAGACTGTCGGGGCAGCACAAATTTGAGGGGGGGCAGGTTGGGTCTGGGACATATCTTTAATCGTTTGGAGATTTTGGAGGCAGCCGGCCACTCTGGGACAAAGGTTCCTGAAGACAAACACCGGCCCTTTTCCCTGTTAAGGAAAAGTTGCCAGCCCTTGTTGCTGATGTCAGTTTGTAGGGTTCCCTTGGGACTGTCAGGGCAGCACAGGTTTGAGGTGGGGGCAGGTTGGGTCTGGGACATATCTTTAATCGTTTGGATTTTTTGGAGGCGGCCGGCCACTCAAAGCCACAGGCTCCTCGAGAAAAAGACCGCTGCTTTTCCCTTTAAGGAAAAGTTGTCGGTCCAGGTTGCTGATGTCAGTTTGTAGGGTTCCCTTGGGACTGTCAGGGCAGCACAGGTTTGAGGTGGGGGCAGGTTGGGTCTGGGACATATCTTTAATCGTTTGGAGATTTTGGAGGCAGCCGGCCACTCTGGGACAAAGGTTCCTGAAGACAAACACCGGCCCTTTTCCCTGTTAAGGAAAAGTTGCCAGCCCTTGTTGCTGATGTCAGTTTGTAGGGTTCCCTTGGGACTGTCAGGGCAGCACAGGTTTGTGGTGGGGGCAGATTAAGTCTGGGACATATCTTTAATCGTTTGGATTTTTTGGACGCGGCCGGCCACTCAAAGCCACAGGCTCCTCGAGAAAAAGACCGCTCCTTTTCCCTTTAAGGAAAAGTTGCCGGTCCAGGTTGCTGATGTCAGTTTGTAGGGTTCCCTTGGGACTGTCAGGGCAGCACAGGTTTGAGGTGGGGGCAGGTTGGGTCTGGGACATATCTTTAATCGTTATGAGATTTTGGAGGCAGCCGGCCACTCAGGGACAAAGTCCCCTGCAGGAAAACACCGGCCCATTTTCCCTGGGAAGGAAAAGTGTCCAGCCCAGGATCCTGCTGTCACTTTGAAGGGTTCCCTTGGGACTGTCAGGGAAGCACAGGTGAGAGGTGGGGGCCGGTTGGGTCTGGGACATATCCTTGTTTGGATTTTTTGGTGGCATCCGGCTACTCAGGGACAAAGGCCCTTGGAGACAAACACCGGCCGTATTCCCTGTTAAGGAAAAGTTGCCAGCCCTTGTTACTGATGTCAGTTTGTAGGGTTCCCTTGGGACTGTCAGGGCAGCACAGCTTTGAGGTGGGGGCAGGTTGGGTCTGGGACATATCTTTAATTGTTTGGATTTTTTGGAGGCATCCGGCCACTCAGGGACAAAGGCCCCTGCAGAAAGACACGAGCAATTTTTTCTAGGAAAGAAATATGGTCAGCCCATATTCCTGATGTCAGCAGGTAGGGTTCCCTTGGGACTGTCAAGGCAGCACAGCTTTGAGGTGGGGGCAAATTAGGTCTGGGAAATATCTTTATTTGTTTGGATTTTTTGGAAGGGTCCAGCCACTCAGGGACAAAGTCCCTGCAGGAAAACACCGGCCATTTTCGCTGGGAAGGAAAAGTGTCCAGCCCAGGTTCCTCTTGTCAGTTTATAGGGTTCCCTTGGGACTGTCAGGGTAGCACAGGTTAGAGGTGGGGGCCGGTTGGGTCTGGGACATATCCTTAATCGTTTGGATTTTTTGGAGGCATCCGGCTACTCAGGGCCCCAGGTCCTTGGAGACAAACACCGGCCCTATTCCCTGTTAAGGAAAAGTTGCCAGCCCTGGTTGCTGATGTCAGTTTGTAGGGTTCCCTTGGGACTGTCAGGGCAGCACAGGTTTGAGGTGGGGGTAGGTTGGGTCTGGGACACATCTTTAATCGTTTGGATTTTTTGGAGGCGTCCGGCCACTCAGGGTCAAAAGCCCCTGCAGGAAGACACGAGCAATTTTTTCTAGGAAAGAAATATGGTCAACCCTGGTTCCTGATGTCAGCAGGTAGGGTTCCCTTGGGACTGTCAGGGCAGCACAAATTTGAGGTGGGGGCAGGTTAGGTTTGGGACATATCTTTAATCGTTTGGATTTTTTGGAGGCGGCCGGCCACTCAAAGCCACAGGCTCCTCGAGAAAAAGACCTCTCCTTTTCCCAGGGAAGGAAAAGTTGCCAGTCCAGGTTGCTGATGTCTGCATGTAGAGTTCCCGTTGGACTGTCAAGGCAGCCCAGTTTTGAGGTGGGGGCAGGTTGGGTCTGGGAAATATCTTTAATCGTTTGGATTTTTTGGAGGCGTCCGGCCACTCAGGGACAAAGTCCCCTGCAGGAAAACACCGGCCCATTTTCCCTGGGAAGGAAAAGTGTCCAGCCCAGGATCCTGCTGTCACTTTGAAGGGTTCCATTGGGACTGTCAGGGTAGCAGAGGTTTGAGGTGGGGGCCGGTTGGGTCGGGGACATATCCTTAATTGTTTGGATTTTTTGGAGGCATCCGGCTACTCAGGGACAAAGGCCCTTGGAGACAAACACCGGCCCTATTCCCTGTTAAGGAAAAGTTGCCGGTCCAGGTTGCTGATGTCAGTTTGTAGGGTTCCCTTGGGACTGTCAGGGCAGCACAGGTTTGAGGTGGGGGCAGGTTGGGTCTGGGACATATCTTTAATCGTTTGGAGATTTTGGAGGCAGCCGGCCACTCTGGGACAAAGGTTCCTGAAGACAAACACCGGCCCTTTTCCCTGTGAAGGAAAAGTTGCCAGCCCTTGTTGCTGATGTCAGTTTGTAGGGTTCCCTTGGGACTGTCAGGGCACCACAGGTTTGAGGTGGGGGCAGGTTGGGTCTGGGACATATCTTTAATCGTTTGGAGATTTTGGAGGCAGCCGGCCACTCAGGGACAAAGTCCCCTGCAGGAAAACACCGGCCCATTTTCCCTGGGAAGGAAAAGTGTCCAGCCCAGGATCCTGCTGTCACTTTGAAGGGTTCCCTTGGGACTGTCAGGGAAGCACAGGTGAGAGGTGGGGGCCGGTTGGGTCTGGGACATATCCTTGTTTGGATTTTTTGGTGGCATCCGGCTACTCAGGGACAAAGGCCCTTGGAGACAAACACCGGCCGTATTCCCTGTTAAGGAAAAGTTGCCAGCCCTTGTTACTGATGTCAGTTTGTAGGGTTCCCTTGGGACTGTCAGGGCAGCACAGGTTTGAGGTGGGGGCAGGTTGGGTCTGGGACATATCTTTAATTGTTTGGATTTTTTGGAGGCGTCCGGCCACTCAGGGACAAAGGCCCCTGCAGGAAGACACAAGCAATTTTTTCTAGGAAAGAAATATGGTCAACCCTGGTTCCTGATGTCAGCAGGTAGGGTTCCCTTGGGACTGTCAGGGCAGCACAGGTTTGAGGTGGGGGCAGGTTGGGTCTGGGACATATCTTTAATCGTTTGGATATTTTGGAGGCAGCCGGCCACTCTGGGACCCAGGGTCCTGAAGACAAACACCGGCCCTTTTCCCTTTGAACGAAAAGTTGCTAGACCAGGTTCCTGATGTCAGTTAGTAGAGTTCTCTTGAGACTGTCGGGGCAGCACAAATTTGAGGTGCGGGGCAGGTTGTGTCTGGGACATATCTTTAATCGTTTGGAGATTTTGGAGGCGGCCGGCCACTCTGGGACAAAGGTTCCTGAAGACAAACACCGGCCCTTTTCCCTGTGAAGGAAAAGTTGCCAGCCCAGGTTCCTTTTGTCAGTTTATAGGGTACCTTTGGGACTGTCAGGGTAGCACAAGTTTCTGGTGGGGGCAGATTAAGTCTGGGACATATCTTTAATCGTTTGGATTTTTTGGAGGCATCCGGCTACTCAGGGACAAAGGCCCTTGGAGACAAACACCGGCCGTATTCCCTGTTAAGGAAAAGTTGCCAGCCCTTGTTGCTGATGTCAGTTTGTAGGGTTCCCTTTGGACTGTCAGGGCAGCACAGGTTTGAGGTGGGGGCAGGTTGGGTCTGGGACATATCTTTAATCGTTTGGAGATTTTGGAGGCAGCCGGCCAGTCTGGGACAAAGGCTCCAGAGGACAAACACCGGCCCTTTTCCCTGTGAAGGAAAAGTTGCCAGCCCAGGTTCCTCTTGTCAGTTTATAGGGTACCTTTGGGACTGTCAGGGCAGCACAAGTTTGTGGTGGGGGCAGATTAAGTCTGGGACATATCATTAATCGTTTGGATTTTTTGGAGGCGTCCGGCCACTCAGGGACAAAGGCCCCTGCAGGAATACACGAGCAATTTTTTCTAGGAGAGAAATATGGTCAACCCTGGTTCCTGATGTCAGCAGGTAGGGTTCCCTTGGGACTGTCAGGGCAGCACAAATTTGAGGTGGGGGCAGGTTAGGTTTGGGACATATCTTTAATCGTTTGGATTTTTTGGAGGCGGCCGGCCACTCAAAGCCACAGGCTCCTCGAGAAAAAGACCTCTCCTTTTCCCAGGGAAGGAAAAGTTGCCAGTCCAGGTTGCTGATGTCTGCATGTAGAGTTCCCTTTGGACTGTCAAGGCAGCCCAGTTTTGAGGTGGGGGCAGGTTGGGTCTGGGAAATATCTTTAATCGTTTGGATTTTTTGGAAGGGTCCGGCCACTCTGGGACAAAGTCCCCTGCAGGAAAACACCGGCCCATTTTCCCTGGGAAGGAAAAGTGTCCAGCCCAGGATCCTGCTGTCACTTTGAAGGGTTCCATTGGGACTGTCAGGGTAGCAGAGGTTTGAGGTGGGGGCCGGTTGGGTCTGGGACATATCCTTAATTGTTTGGATTTTTTGGAGGCATCCGGCTACTCAGGGCCCCAGGTCCTTGGAGACAAACACCGGCCCTATTCCCTGTTAAGGAAAAGTTGCCGGTCCAGGTTGCTGATGTCAGTTTGTAGGGTTCCCTTGGGACTGTCAGGGCAGCACAGGTTTGAGGTGGGGGCAGGTTGGGTCTGGGACATATCTTTAATCGTTTGGAGATTTTGGAGGCAGCCAGCCACTCTGGGACAAAGGTTCCTGAAGACAAACACCGGCCCTTTTCCCTGTGAAGGAAAAGTTGCCAGCCCTTGTTGCTGATGTCAGTTTGTAGGGTTCCCTTGGGACTGTCAGGGCAGCACAGGTTTGAGGTGGGGGCAGGTTGGGTCTGGGACATATCTTTAATCGTTTGGAGATTTTGGAGGCAGCCGGCCACTCAGGGACAAAGTCCCCTGCAGGAAAACACCGGCCCATTTTCCCTGGGAAGGAAAAGTGTCCAGCCCAGGATCCTGCTGTCACTTTGAAGGGTTCCCTTGGGACTGTCAGGGAAGCACAGGTGAGAGGTGGGGGCCGGTTGGGTCTGGGACATATCCTTGTTTGGATTTTTTGGTGGCATCCGGCTACTCAGGGACAAAGGCCCTTGGAGACAAACACCGGCCGTATTCCCTGTTAAGGAAAAGTTGCCAGCCCTTGTTACTGATGTCAGTTTGTAGGGTTCCCTTGGGACTGTCAGGGCAGCACAGGTTTGAGGTGGGGGTAGGTTGGGTCTGGGACATATCTTTAATTGTTTGGATTTTTTGGAGGCGTCCGGCCACTCAGGGACAAAGGCCCCTGCAGGAAGACACAAGCAATTTTTTCTAGGAAAGAAATATGGTCAACCCTGGTTCCTGATGTCAGCAGGTAGGGTTCCCTTGGGACTGTCAGGGCAGCACAGGTTTGAGGTGGGGGCAGGTTGGGTCTGGGACATATCTTTAATCGTTTGGATATTTTGGAGGCAGCCGGCCACTCTGGGACCCAGGCTCCTGAAGACAAACACCGGCCCTTTTCCCTTAGAACGAAAAGTTGCTAGACCAGGTTCCTGATGTCAGTTAGTAGAGTTCTCTTGAGACTGTCGGGGCAGCACAAATTTGAGGTGCGGGGCAGGTTGTGTCTGGGACATATCTTTAATCGTTTGGAGATTTTGGAGGCGGCCGGCCACTCTGGGACAAAGGTTCCTGAAGACAAACACCGGCCCTTTTCCCTGTGAAGGAAAAGTTGCCAGCCCAGGTTCCTTTTGTCAGTTTATAGGGTACCTTTGGGACTGTCAGGGTAGCACAAGTTTCTGGTGGGGGCAGATTAAGTCTGGGACATATCTTTAATCGTTTGGATTTTTTGGAGGCATCCGGCTACTCAGGGACAAAGGCCCTTGGAGACAAACACCGGCCGTATTCCCTGTTAAGGAAAAGTTGCCAGCCCTTGTTGCTGATGTCAGTTTGTAGGGTTCCCTTTGGACTGTCAGGGCAGCACAGGTTTGAGGTGGGGGCAGGTTGGGTCTGGGACATATCTTTAATCGTTTGGAGATTTTGGAGGCAGCCGGCCAGTCTGGGACAAAGGCTCCAGAGGACAAACACCGGCCCTTTTCCCTGTGACGGAAAAGTTGCCAGCCCAGGTTCCTCTTGTCAGTTTATAGGGTACCTTTGGGACTGTCAGGGCAGCACAAGTTTGTGGTGGGGGCAGATTAAGTCTGGGACATATCATTAATCGTTTGGATTTTTTGGAGGCATCCGGCCACTCAGGGACAAAGGCCCCTGCAGGAATACACGAGCAATTTTTTCTAGGAGAGAAATATGGTCAACCCTGGTTCCTGATGTCAGCAGGTAGGGTTCTCTTGGGACTGTCCGGGCAGCAAAATTTGAGGTGGGGGCAGGTTAGGTTTGGGACATATCTTTAATCGTTTGGATTTTTTGGAGGCGGCCGGCCACTCAAAGCCACAGGCTCCTCGAGAAAAAGACCGCTCCTTTTCCCTTTAAGGAAAAGTTGCCGGTCCAGGTTGCTGATGTCTGCATGTAGAGCTCCCGTTGGACTGTCAAGGCAGCAGCGTTTTGAGGTGGGGGCAGCTTGGGTCTGGGAAATATCTTAAATCGTTTGGATTTTTTGGAGGCGTCCGGCCACTCAGGGACAAAGTCCCCTGCAGGAAAACACCGGCCCGTTTTCCCTGGGAAGGAAAAGTGTCCAGCCCAGGATCCTGCTGTCACTTTGAAGGGTTCCCTTGGGACTGTCAGGGAAGCACAGGTGAGAGGTGGGGGCCGGTTGGGCCTGGGACATATCCTTGTTTGGATTTTTTGGTGGCATCCGGCTACTCAGGGACAAAGGCCCTTGGAGACAAACACCGGCTGTATTCCCTGTTAAGGAAAAGTTGCCAGCCCGTTGTTACTGATGTCAGTTTGTAGGGTTCCCTTGGGACTGTCAGGGCAGCACAGGTTTGAGGTGGGGGCAGGTTGGGTCTGGGACATATCTTTAATTGTTTGGATTTTTTGGAGGCGTCCGGCCACTCAGGGACAAAGGCCCCTGCAGGAAGACACAAGCAATTTTTTCTAGGAAAGAAATATGGTCAACCCTGGTTCCTGATGTCAGCAGGTAGGGCTCCCTTGGGACTGTCAGGGCAGCACAGGTTTGAGGTGGGGGCAGGTTGGGTCTGGGACATATCTTTAATCGTTTGGATATTTTGGAGGCAGCCGGCCACTCTGGGACCCAGGCTCCTGAAGACAAACACCGGCCCTTTTCCCTTTGAACGAAAAGTTGCCGGTCCAGGTTCCTGATGTCTGTTAGTAGAGTTCTCTTGAGACTGTTGGGGCAGCACAAATTTGAGGTGGGGGCAGGTTGGGTCTGGGACATATCTTTAATCGTTTGGAGATTTTGGAGGCGGCCGGCCACTCTGGGACAAAGGTTCCTGAAGACAAACACCGGCCCTTTTCCCTGTGACGGAAAAGTTGCCAGCCCAGGTTCCTCTTGTCAGTTTATAGGGTACCTTTGGGACTGTCAGGGTAGCACAAGTTTCTGGTGGGGGCAGATTAAGTCTGGGACATATCTTTAATCGTTTGGATTTTTTGGTGGCATCCGGCTATTCAGGGACAAAGGCCCTTGGAGACAAACACCGGCCGTATTCCCTGTTAAGGAAAAGTTGCCAGCCCTTGTTGCTGATGTCAGTTTGTAGGGTTCCCTTTGGACTGTCAGGGCAGCACAGGTTTGAGGTGGGGGCAGGTTGGGTCTGGGACATATCTTTAATCGTTTGGATTTTTTGGAGGCGTCCGGCCACTCAGGGACAAAGTCCCCTGCAGGAATACACGAGCAATTTTTTCTAGGAGAGAAATATGGTCAACCCTGGTTCCTGATGTCAGCAGGTAGGGTTCTCTTGGGACTGTCCGGGCAGCAAAATTTGAGGTGGGGGCAGGTTAGGTTTGGGACATATCTTTAATCGTTTGGATTTTTTGGAGGCGGCCGGCCACTCAAAGCCACAGGCTCCTCGAGAAAAAGACCGCTCCTTTTCCCTTTAAGGAAAAGTTGCCGGTCCAGGTTGCTGATGTCTGCATGTAGAGCTCCCGTTGGACTGTCAAGGCAGCAGCGTTTTGAGGTGGGGGCAGCTTGGGTCTGGGAAATATCTTAAATCGTTTGGATTTTTTGGAGGCGTCCGGCCACTCAGGGACAAAGTCCCCTGCAGGAAAACACCGGCCCGTTTTCCCTGGGAAGGAAAAGTGTCCAGCCCAGGATCCTGCTGTCACTTTGAAGGGTTCCCTTGGGACTGTCAGGGAAGCACAGGTGAGAGGTGGGGGCCGGTTGGGTCTGGGACATATCCTTGTTTGGATTTTTTGGTGGCATCCGGCTACTCAGGGACAAAGGCCCTTGGAGACAAACACCGGCCGTATTCCCTGTTAAGGAAAAGTTGCCAGCCCTTGTTACTGATGTCAGTTTGTAGGGTTCCCTTGGGACTGTCAGGGCAGCACAGCTTTGAGGTGGGGGCAGGTTGGGTCTGGGACATATCTTTAATTGTTTGGATTTTTTGGAGGCGTCCGGCCACTCAGGGACAAAGGCCCCTGCAGGAAGACACAAGCAATTTTTTCTAGGAAAGAAATATGGTCAACCCTGGTTCCTGATGTCAGCAGGTAGGGTTCCCTTGGGACTGTCAGGGCAGCAAAATTTGAGGTGGGGGCAGGTTGGGTCTGGGACATATCTTTAATCGTTTGGAGATTTTGGAGGCAGCCGGACACTCTGGGACCCAGGCTCCTGAAGACAAACACCGGCCCTTTTCCCTTTGAACGAAAAGTTGCCGGTCCAGGTTCCTGATGTCAGTTAGTAGAGTTCTCTTGAGACTGTTGGGGCAGCACAAACTTGAGGTGGGGGCAGGTTGGGTCTGGGACATATCCTTGTTTGGATTTTTTGGTGGCATCCGGCTACTCAGGGACAAAGGCCCTTGGAGACAAACACCGGCCGTATTCCCTGTTAAGGAAAAGTTGCCAGCCCTTGTTACTGATGTCAGTTTGTAGGGTTCCCTTGGGACTGTCAGGGCAGCACAGGTTTGAGGCGGGGGCAGGTTGGGTCTGGGACATATCTTTAATCGTTTGGATTTTTTGGAGGCGTCAGGCCACTCAGGGACAAAGGCCCCTGCAGAAAGACACGAGCAATTTTTTCTAGGAAAGAAATATGGTCAGCCCATATTCCTGATGTCAGCAGGTAGGGTTCCCTTGGGACTGTCAAGGCAGCACAGCTTTGAGGTGGGGGCACATTAGGTCTGGGAAATATCTTTATTCGTTTGGATTTTTTGGAAGGGTCCAGCCACTCAGGGACAAAGTCCCTGAAGGAAAACACCGGCCCTTTTCCCTGTGACGGAAAAGTTGCCAGCCCAGGTTCCTCTTGTCAGTTTATAGGGTACCTTTGGGACTGTCAGGGTAGCACAAGTTTCTGGTGGGGGCATATTAAGTCTGGGACATATCTTTAATCGTTTGGATTTTTTGGAGGCAGCCGGCTACTCAGGGACAAAGGCCCTTGGAGACAAACACCGGCCGTATTCCCTGTTAAGGAAAAGTTGCCAGCCCTTGTTGCTGATGTCAGTTTGTAGGGTTCCCTTTGGACTGTCAGGGCAGCACAGGTTTGAGGTGGGGGCAGGTTGGGTCTGGGACATATCTTTAATCGTTTGGAGATTTTGGAGGCAGCCGGCCAGTCTGGGACAAAGGCTCCCGAGGACAAACACCGGCCCTTTTCCCTGTGAAGGAAAAGTTGCCAGCCCAGGTTCCTCTTGTCAGTTTATAGGGTACCTTTGGGACTGTCAGGGCAGCACAAGTTTGTGGTGGGGGCAGATTAAGTCTGGGACATATCATTAATCGTTTGGATTTTTTGGAGGCGGCCGGCCACTCAGGGACAAAGGCCCCTGCAGGAATACACGAGCAATTTTTTCTAGGAGAGAAATATGGTCAACCCTGGTTCCTGATGTCAGCAGGTAGGGTTCTCTTGGGACTGTCCGGGCAGCAAAATTTGAGGTGGGGGCAGGTTAGGTTTGGGACATATCTTTAATCGTTTGGATTTTTTGGAGGCGGCCGGCCACTCAAAGCCACAGGCTCCTCGAGAAAAAGACCGCTCCTTTTCCCTTTAAGGAAAAGTTGCCGGTCCAGGTTGCTGATGTCTGCATGTAGAGCTCCCGTTGGACTGTCAAGGCAGCAGCGTTTTGAGGTGGGGGCAGCTTGGGTCTGGGAAATATCTTAAATCGTTTGGATTTTTTGGAGGCGTCCGGCCACTCAGGGACAAAGTCCCCTGCAGGAAAACACCGGCCCGTTTTCCCTGGGAAGGAAAAGTGTCCAGCCCAGGATCCTGCTGTCACTTTGAAGGGTTCCCTTGGGACTGTCAGGGAAGCACAGGTGAGAGGTGGGGGCCGGTTGGGCCTGGGACATATCCTTGTTTGGATTTTTTGGTGGCATCCGGCTACTCAGGGACAAAGGCCCTTGGAGACAAACACCGGCCGTATTCCCTGTTAAGGAAAAGTTGCCAGCCCGTTGTTACTGATGTCAGTTTGTAGGGTTCCCTTGGGACTGTCAGGGCAGCACAGGTTTGAGGTGGGGGCAGGTTGGGTCTGGGACATATCTTTAATTGTTTGGATTTTTTGGAGGCGTCCGGCCACTCAGGGACAAAGGCCCCTGCAGGAAGACACAAGCAATTTTTTCTAGGAGAGAAATATGGTCAACCCTGGTTCCTGATGTCAGCAGGTAGGGCTCCCTTGGGACTGTCAGGGCAGCACAGGTTTGAGGTGGGGGCAGGTTGGGTCTGGGACATATCTTTAATCGTTTGGATATTTTGGAGGCAGCCGGCCACTCTGGGACCCAGGCTCCTGAAGACAAACACCGGCCCTTTTCCCTTTGAACGAAAAGTTGCCGGTCCAGGTTCCTGATGTCAGTTAGTAGAGTTCTCTTGAGACTGTTGGGGCAGCACAAATTTGAGGTGGGGGCAGGTTGGGTCTGGGACATATCTTTAATCGTTTGGAGATTTTGGAGGCGGCCGGCCACTCTGGGACAAAGGTTCCTGAAGACAAACACCGGCCCTTTTCCCTGTGACGGAAAAGTTGCCAGCCCAGGTTCCTCTTGTCAGTTTATAGGGTACCTTTGGGACTGTCAGGGTAGCACAAGTTTCTGGTGGGGGCAGATTAAGTCTGGGACATATCTTTAATCGTTTGGATTTTTTGGTGGCATCCGGCTACTCAGGGACAAAGGCCCTTGGAGACAAACACCGGCCGTATTCCCTGTTAAGGAAAAGTTGCCAGCCCTGGTTGCTGATGTCAGTTTGTAGGGTTCCCTTTGGACTGTCAGGGCAGCACAGGTTTGAGGTGGGGGCAGGTTGGGTCTGGGACATATCTTTCATCGTTTGGATTTTTTGGAGGCGGCGGGCCACTCAGGGACAAAAGCCCCTGCAGGAAGACACGAGCAATTTTTTCTAGGAGAGAAATATGGTCAACCCTGGTTCCTGATATCAGCAGGTAGGGTTCTCTTGGGACTGTCCGGGCAGCAAAATTTGAGGTGGGGGCAGGTTAGGTTTGGGACATATCTTTAATCGTTTGGATTTTTTGGAGGCGGCCGGCCACTCAAAGCCACAGGCTCCTCGAGAAAAAGACCGCTCCTTTTCCCTTTAAGGAAAAGTTGCCGGTCCAGGTTGCTGATGTCTGCATGTAGAGCTCCCGTTGGACTGTCAAGGCAGCAGCGTTTTGAGGTGGGGGCAGCTTGGGTCTGGGAAATATCTTAAATCGTTTGGATTTTTTGGAGGCGTCCGGCCACTCAGGGACAAAGTCCCCTGCAGGAAAACACCGGCCCGTTTTCCCTGGGAAGGAAAAGTGTCCAGCCCAGGATTCTGCTGTCACTTTGAAGGGTTCCCTTGGGACTGTCAGGGAAGCACAGGTGAGAGGTGGGGGCCGGTTGGGTCTGGGACATATCCTTGTTTGGATTTTTTGGTGGCATCCGGCTACTCAGGGACAAAGGCCCTTGGAGACAAACACCGGCCGTATTCCCTGTTAAGGAAAAGTTGCCAGCCCTTGTTACTGATGTCAGTTTGTAGGGTTCCCTTGGGACTGTCAGGGCAGCACAGGTTTGAGGTGGGGGCCGGTTGGGTCTGGGACATATCTTTAATTGTTTGGATTTTTTGGAGGCGTCCGGCCACTCAGGGACAAAGGCCCCTGCAGGAAGACACAAGCAATTTTTTCTAGGAAAGAAATATGGTCAACCCTGGTTCCTGATGTCAGCAGGTAGGGTTCCCTTGGGACTGTCAGGGCAGCACAGGTTTGAGGTGGGGGCAGGTTGGGTCTGGGACATATCTTTAATCGTTTGGAGATTTTGGAGGCAGCTGGCCACTCTGGGACCCAGGCTCCTGAAGACAAACACCGGCCCTTTTCCCTTTGAACGAAAAGTTGCCGGTCCAGGTTCCTGATGTCAGTTAGTAGAGTTCTCTTGAGACTGTTGGGGCAGCACAAATTTGAGGTGGGGGCAGGTTGGGTCTGGGACATATCTTTAATCGTTTGGAGATTTTGGAGGCGGCCGGCCACTCTGGGACAAAGGTTCCTGAAGACAAACACCGGCCCTTTTCCCTGTGACGGAAAAGTTGCCAGCCCAGGTTCCTCTTGTCAGTTTATAGGGTACCTTTGGGACTGTCAGGGTAGCACAAGTTTCTGGTGGGGGCAGATTAAGTCTGGGACATATCTTTAATCGTTTGGATTTTTTGGAGGCATCCGGCTACTCAGGGACAAAGGCCCTTGAAGACAAACACCGGCCGTATTCCCTGTTAAGGAAAAGTTGCCAGCCCTTGTTGCTGATGTCAGTTTGTAGGGTTCCCTTTGGACTGTCAGGGCAGCACAGGTTTGAGGTGGGGGCAGGTTGGGTCTGGGACATATCTTTCATCGTTTGGATTTTTTGGAGGCGGCGGGCCACTCAGGGACAAAAGCCCCTGCAGGAAGACACGAGCAATTTTTTCTAGGAGAGAAATATGGTCAACCCTGGTTCCGGATATCAGCAGGTAGGGTTCTCTTGGGACTGTCAGGGCAGCACAAATTTGAGGTGGGGGCAGGTTAGGTTTGGGACATATCTTTAATCGTTTGGATTTTTTGGAGGCGGCCGGCCACTCAAAGCCACAGGCTCCTCGAGAAAAAGACCGCTCCTTTTCCCTTTAAGGAAAAGTTGCCGGTCCAGGTTGCTGATGTCTGCATGTAGAGCTCCCGTTGGACTGTCAAGGCAGCAGCGTTTTGAGGTGGGGGCAGGTTGGGTCTGGGACATATCTTTAATCATTTGGATTTTTTGGAGGCGTCCGGCCACTCAGGGACAAAGTCCCCTGCAGGAAAACACCGGCCCATTTTCCCTGGGAAGGAAAAGTGTCCAGCCCAGGATCCTGCTGTCACTTTGAAGGGTTCCCTTGGGACTGTCAGGGAAGCACAGGTGAGAGGTGGGGGCCGGTTGGGCCTGGGACATATCCTTGTTTGGATTTTTTGGTGGCATCCGGCTACTCAGGGACAAAGGCCCTTGGAGACAAACACCGGCCGTATTCCCTGTTAAGGAAAAGTTGTCAACCCTGGTTCCTGATGTCAGCAGGTAGGGTTCCCTTGGGACTGTCAGGGCAGCACAGGTTTGAGGTGGGGGCAGGTTGGGTCTGGGACATATCTTTAATCGTTTGGAGATTTTGGAGGCGGCCGGCCACTCTGGGACAAAGGTTCCTGAAGACAAACACCGGCCCTTTTCCCTGTGACGGAAAAGTTGCCAGCCCAGGTTCCTCTTGTCAGTTTATAGGGTACCTTTGGGACTGTCAGGGCAGCACAAGTTTGTGGTGGGGGCAGATTAAGTCTGGGACATATCATTAATCGTTTGGATTTTTTGGAGGCATCCGGCCACTCAGGGACAAAGGCCCCTGCAGGAATACACGAGCAATTTTTTCTAGGAGAGAAATATGGTCAACCCTGGTTCCTGATGTCAGCAGGTAGGGTTCTCTTGGGACTGTCCGGGCAGCAAAATTTGAGGTGGGGGCAGGTTAGGTTTGGGACATATCTTTAATCGTTTGGATTTTTTGGAGGCGGCCGGCCACTCAAAGCCACAGGCTCCTCGAGAAAAAGACCGCTCCTTTTCCCTTTAAGGAAAAGTTGCCGGTCCAGGTTGCTGATGTCTGCATGTAGAGCTCCCGTTGGACTGTCAAGGCAGCAGCGTTTTGAGGTGGGGGCAGCTTGGGTCTGGGAAATATCTTAAATCGTTTGGATTTTTTGGAGGCGTCCGGCCACTCAGGGACAAAGTCCCCTGCAGGAAAACACCGGCCCGTTTTCCCTGGGAAGGAAAAGTGTCCAGCCCAGGATCCTGCTGTCACTTTGAAGGGTTCCCTTGGGACTGTCAGGGAAGCACAGGTGAGGGGTGGGGGCCGGTTGGGTCTGGGACATATCCTTGTTTGGATTTTTTGGTGGCATCCGGCTACTCAGGGACAAAGGCCCTTGGAGACAAACACCGGCCGTATTCCCTGTTAAGGAAAAGTTGCCAGCCCTTGTTACTGATGTCAGTTTGTAGGGTTCCCTTGGGACTGTCAGGGCAGCACAGGTTTGAGGTGGGGGTAGGTTGGGTCTGGGACATATCTTTATTCGTTTGGATTTTTTGGAGGCGTCCGGCCACTCAGGGACAAAAGCCCCTGCAGGAAGACACGAGCAATTTTTTCTAGGAAAGAAATATGGTCAACCCTGGTTCCTGATGTCAGCAGGTAGGGTTCCCTTGGGACTGTCAGTGCAGCACAAATTTGAGGTGGGGGCAGGTTAGGTTTGGGACATATCTTTAATCGTTTGGAGATTTTGGAGGCAGCCGGCCACTCAGGGACAAAGTCCCCTGCAGGAAAACACCGGCCCATTTTCCCTGGGAAGGAAAAGTGTCCAGCCCAGGATCCTGCTGTCTCTTTGAAGGGTTCCCTTGGGACTGTCAGGGTAGCAGAGCTTTGAGGTGGGGGCCGGTTGGGTCGGGGACATATCCTTAATTGTTTGGATTTTTTGGAGGCATATGGCTACTCAGGGCCCCAGGTCCTTGGAGACAAACACCGGCCCTATTCCCTGTATAGGAAAAGTTGCCAGCCCTGGTTGCTGATGTCAGTTTGTAGGGTTCCCTTGGGACTGTCAGGGCAGCACAAATTTGAGGTGGGGGCAGGTTGGGTCTGGGACATATCTTTATTCGTTTGGATATTTTGGAGGCGGCCGGCCACTCTGGGACCCAGGCTCCTGAAGACAAACACCGGCCCTTTTCCCTTTGAACGAAAAGTTGCTAGAGCAGGTTCCTGATGTCAGTTAGTAGAGTTCTCTTGAGACTGTCGGGGCAGCACAAATTTGAGGGGGGGCAGGTTGGGTCTGGGACATATCTTTAATCGTTTGGAGATTTTGGAGGCAGCCGGCCACTCTGGGACAAAGGTTCCTGAAGACAAACACTGGCCCTTTTCCCTGTTAAGGAAAAGTTGCCAGCCCTTGTTGCTGATGTCAGTTTGTAGGGTTCCCTTGGGACTGTCAGGGCAGCACAGGTTTGAGGTGGGGGCAGGTTGGGTCTGGGACATATCTTTAATCGTTTGGATTTTTTGGAGGCGGCCGACCACTCAAAGCCACAGGCTCCGCGAGAAAAAGACCGCTGCTTTTCCCTTTAAGGAAAAGTTGTCGGTCCAGGTTGCTGATGTCAGTTTTTAGGGTTCCCTTGGGACTGTCAGGGCAGCACAGGTTTGAGGTGGGGGCAGGTTGGGTCTGGGACATATCTTTAATCGTTTGGAGATTTTGGAGGCAGCCGGCCACTCTGGGACAAAGGTTCCTGAAGACAAACACCGGCCCTTTTCCCTGTTAAGGAAAAGTTGCCAGCCCTTGTTGCTGATGTCAGTTTGTAGGGTTCCCTTGGGACTGTCAGGGCAGCACAGGTTTGAGGTGGGGGCAGGTTGGGTCTGGGACATATCTTTAATCGTTTGGATTTTTTGGACGCGGCCGGCCACTCAAAGCCACAGGCTCCTCGAGAAAAAGACCGCTCCTTTTCCCTTTAAGGAAAAGTTGCCGGTCCAGGTTGCTGATGTCAGTTTGTAGGGTTCCCTTGGGACTGTCAGGGCAGCACAGGTTTGAGGTGGGGGCAGGTTGGGTCTGGGACATATCTTTAATCGTTTGGAGATTTTGGAGGCAGCCGGCCACTCTGGGACAAAGGTTCCTGAAGACAAACACCGGCCCTTTTCCCTGTGAAGGAAAAGTTGCCAGCCCTTGTTGCTGATGTCAGTTTGTAGGGCTCCCTTGGGACTGTCAGGGCACCACAGGTTTGAGGTGGGGGCAGGTTGGGTCTGGGACATATCTTTAATCGTTTGGAGATTTTGGAGGCGGCCGGCCACTCAGGGACAAAGTCCCCTGCAGGAAAACACCGGCCCATTTTCCCTGGGAAGGAAAAGTGTCCAGCCCAGGATCCTGCTGTCACTTTGAAGGGTTCCCTTGGGACTGTCAGGGAAGCACAGGTGAGAGGTGGGGGCCGGTTGGGCCTGGGACATATCCTTGTTTGGATTTTTTGGTGGCATCCGGCTACTCAGGGACAAAGGCCCTTGGAGACAAACACCGGCCGTATTCCCTGTTCAGGAAAAGTTGGCAGCCCTTGTTACTGATGTCAGTTTGTAGGGTTCCCTTGGGACTATCAGGGCAGCACAGGTTTGAGGTGGGGGCAGGTTGGGTCTGGGACATATCTTTAATCGTTTGGATTTTTTGGAGGCGTCCGGCCACTCAGGGACAAAGGCCCCTGCAGAAAGACACGAGCAATTTTTTCTAGGAAAGAAATATGGTCAGCCCATATTCCTGATGTCAGCAGGTAGGGTTCCCTTGGGACTGTCAAGGCAGCACAGCTTTGAGGTGGGGGCACATTAGGTCTGGGAAATATCTTTATTCGTTTGGATTTTTTGGAAGGGTCCAGCCACTCAGGGACAAAGTCCCTGCAGGAAAACACCGGCCATTTTCGCTGGGAATGAAAAGTGTCCAGCCCAGGTTCCTCTTGTCAGTTTATAGGGTTCCCTTGGGACTGTCAGGGTAGCACAGGTTAGAGGTGGGGGCCGGTTGGGTCTGGGACATATCCTTAATCGTTTGGATTTTTTGGAGGCATCCGGCTACTCAGGGCCCCAGGTCCTTGGAGACAAACACCGGCCCTATTCCCTGTTAAGGAAAAGTTGCCAGCCCTGGTTGCTGATGTCAGGTTGTAGGGTTCCCTTTGGACTGTCAGGGCAGCACAGGTTTGAGGTGGGGGCAGGTTGGGTCTGGGACATATCTTTAATCGTTTGGAGATTTTGGAGGCAGCCGGCCAGTCTGGGACAAAGGCTCCAGAGGACAAACACCGGCCCTTTTCCCTGTGAAGGAAAAGTTGCCAGCCCAGGTTCCTCTTGTCAGTTTATAGGGTACCTTTGGGACTGTCAGGGCAGCACAAGTTTGTGGTGGGGGCAGATTAAGTCTGGGACATATCATTAATCGTTTGGATTTTTTGGAGGCGTCCGGCCACTCAGGGACAAAGGCCCCTGCAGGAATACACGAGCAATTTTTTCTAGGAGAGAAATATGGTCAACCCTGGTTCCTGATGTCAGCAGGTAGGGTTCTCTTGGGACTGTCCGGGCAGCAAAATTTGAGGTGGGGGCAGGTTAGGTTTGGGACATATCTTTAATCGTTTGGATTTTTTGGAGGCGGCCGGCCACTCAAAGCCACAGGCTCCTCGAGAAAAAGACCGCTCCTTTTCCCTTTAAGGAAAAGTTGCCGGTCCAGGTTGCTGATGTCTGCATGTAGAGCTCCCGTTGGACTGTCAAGGCAGCAGCGTTTTGAGGTGGGGGCAGCTTGGGTCTGGGAAATATCTTAAATCGTTTGGATTTTTTGGAGGCGTCCGGCCACTCAGGGACAAAGTCCCCTGCAGGAAAACACCGGCCCGTTTTCCATGGGAAGGAAAAGTGTCCAGCCCAGGATCCTGCTGTCACTTTGAAGGGTTCCCTTGGGACTGTCAGGGAAGCACAGGTGAGAGGTGGGGGCCGGTTGGGTCTGGGACATATCCTTGTTTGGATTTTTTGGTGGCATCCGGCTACTCAGGGACAAAGGCCCTTGGAGACAAACACCGGCCGTATTCCCTGTTAAGGAAAAGTTGCCAGCCCTTGTTACTGATGTCAGTTTGTAGGGTTCCCTTGGGACTGTCAGGGCAGCACAGGTTTGAGGTGGGGGCAGGTTGGGTCTGGGACATATCTTTAATTGTTTGGATTTTTTGGAGGCGTCCGGCCACTCAGGGACAAAGGCCCCTGCAGGAAGACACAAGCAATTTTTTCTAGGAAAGAAATATGGTCAACCCTGGTTCCTGATGTCAGCAGGTAGGGTTCCCTTGGGACTGTCAGGGCAGCACAGGTTTGAGGTGGGGGCAGGTTGGGTCTGGGACATATCTTTAATCGTTTGGATATTTTGGAGGCAGCCGGCCACTCTGGGACCCAGGCTCCTGAAGACAAACACCGGCCCTTTTCCCTTTGAACGAAAAGTTGCCGGTCCAGGTTCCTGATGTCAGTTAGTAGAGTTCTCTTGAGACTGTTGGGGCAGCACAAATTTGAGGTGCAGGGCAGGTTGGGTCTGGGACATATCTTTAATCGTTTGGAGATTTTGGAGGCGGCCGGCCACTCTGGGACAAAGGTTCCTGAAGACAAACACCGGCCCTTTTCCCTGTGACGGAAAAGTTGCCAGCCCAGGTTCCTCTTGTCAGTTTATAGGGTACCTTTGGGACTGTCAGGGTAGCACAAGTTTCTGGTGGGGGCAGATTAAGTCTGGGACATATCTTTAATCGTTTGGATTTTTTGGAGGCATCCGGCTACTCAGGGACAAAGGCCCTTGGAGACAAACACCGGCCGTATTCCCTGTTAAGGAAAAGTTCCCAGCCATTGTTGCTGATGTCAGTTTGTAGGGTTCCCTTTGGACTGTCAGGGCAGCACAGGTTTGAGGTGGGGGCAGGTTGGGTCTGGGACATATCTTTAATCGTTTGGAGATTTTGGAGGCAGCCGGCCAGTCTGGGACAAAGGCTCCAGAGGACAAACACCGGCCCTTTTCCCTGTGAAGGAAAAGTTGCCAGCCCAGGTTCCTCTTGTCAGTTTATAGGGTACCTTTGGGACTGTCAGGGCAGCACAAGTTTGTGGTGGGGGCAGATTAAGTCTGGGACATATCATTAATCGTTTGGATTTTTTGGAGGCATCCGGCCACTCAGGGACAAAGGCCCCTGCAGGAATACACGAGCAATTTTTTCTAGGAGAGAAATATGGTCAACCCTGGTTCCTGATGTCAGCAGGTAGGGTTCTCTTGGGACTGTCCGGGCAGCAAAATTTGAGGTGGGGGCAGGTTAGGTCTGGGACATATCTTTAATCGTTTGGATTTTTTGGAGGCGGCCGGCCACTCAAAGCCACAGGCTCCTCGAGAAAAAGACCGCTCCTTTTCCCTTTAAGGAAAAGTTGCCGGTCCAGGTTGCTGATGTCTGCATGTAGAGCTCCCGTTGGACTGTCAGGGCAGCAGCGTTTTGAGGTGGGGGCAGCTTGGGTCTGGGAAATATCTTAAATCGTTTGGATTTTTTGGAGGCGTCCGGCCACTCAGGGACAAAGTCCCCTGCAGGAAAACACCGGCCCGTTTTCCCTGGGAAGGAAAAGTGTCCAGCCCAGGATTCTGCTGTCACTTTGAAGGGTTCCCTTGGGACTGTCAGGGAAGCACAGGTGAGAGGTGGGGGCCGGTTGGGTCTGGGACATATCCTTGTTTGGATTTTTTGGTGGCATCCGGCTACTCAGAGACAAAGGCCCTTGGAGACAAACACCGGCCGTATTCCCTGTTAAGGAAAAGTTGCCAGCCCTTGTTACTGATGTCAGTTTGTAGGGTTCCCTTTGGACTGTCAGGGCAGCACAGGTTTGAGGTGGGGGCAGGTTGGGTCTGGGACATATCTTTAATTGTTTGGATTTTTTGGAGGCGTCCGGCCACTCAGGGACAAAGGCCCCTGCAGGAAGACACAAGCAATTTTTTCTAGGAAAGAAATATGGTCAACCCTGGTTCCTGATGTCAGCAGGTAGGGCTCCCTTGGGACTGTCAGGGCAGCACAGGTTTGAGGTGGGGGCAGGTTGGGTCTGGGACATATCTTTAATCGTTTGGATATTTTGGAGGCAGCCGGCCACTCTGGGACCCAGGCTCCTGAAGACAAACACCGGCCCTTTTCCCTTTGAACGAAAAGTTGCCGGTCCAGGTTCCTGATGTCAGTTAGTAGAGTTCTCTTGAGACTGTTGGGGCAGCACAAATTTGAGGTGGGGGCAGGTTGGGTCTGGGACATATCTTTAATCGTTTGGAGATTTTGGAGGCGGCCGGCCACTCTGGGACAAAGGTTCCTGAAGACAAACACCGGCCCTTTTCCCTGTGACGGAAAAGTTGCCAGCCCAGGTTCCTCTTGTCAGTTTATAGGGTACCTTTGGGACTGTCAGGGTAGCACAAGTTTCTGGTGGGGGCAGATTAAGTCTGGGACATATCTTTAATCGTTTGGATTTTTTGGAGGCATCCGGCTACTCAGGGACAAAGGCCCTTGGAGACAAACACCGGCCGTATTCCCTGTTAAGGAAAAGTTGCCAGCCATTGTTGCTGATGTCAGTTTGTAGGGTTCCCTTTGGACTGTCAGGGCAGCACAGGTTTGAGGTGGGGGCAGGTTGGGTCTGGGACATATCTTTCATCGTTTGGAGATTTTGGAGGCAGCCGGCCAGTCTGGGACAAAGGCTCCAGAGGACAAACACCGGCCCTTTTCCCTGTGAAGGAAAAGTTGCCAGCCCTGGTTCCTCTTGTCAGTTTATAGGGTACCTTTGGGACTGTCAGGGCAGCACAAGTTTGTGGTGGGGGCAGATTAAGTCTGGGACATATCATTAATCGTTTGGATTTTTTGGAGGCATCCGGCCACTCAGGGACAAAGGCCCCTGCAGGAATACACGAGCAATTTTTTCTAGGAGAGAAATATGGTCAACCCTGGTTCCTGATGTCAGCAGGTAGGGTTCTCTTGGGACTGTCCGGGCAGCAAAATTTGAGGTGGGGGCAGGTTAGGTCTGGGACATATCTTTAATCGTTTGGATTTTTTGGAGGCGGCCGGCCACTCAAAGCCACAGGCTCCTCGAGAAAAAGACCGCTCCTTTTCCCTTTAAGGAAAAGTTGCCGGTCCAGGTTGCTGATGTCTGCATGTAGAGCTCCCGTTGGACTGTCAGGGCAGCAGCGTTTTGAGGTGGGGGCAGCTTGGGTCTGGGAAATATCTTAAATCGTTTGGATTTTTTGGAGGCGTCCGGCCACTCAGGGACAAAGTCCCCTGCAGGAAAACACCGGCCCGTTTTCCCTGGGAAGGAAAAGTGTCCAGCCCAGGATTCTGCTGTCACTTTGAAGGGTTCCCTTGGGACTGTCAGGGAAGCACAGGTGAGAGGTGGGGGCCGGTTGGGTCTGGGACATATCCTTGTTTGGATTTTTTGGTGGCATCCGGCTACTCAGAGACAAAGGCCCTTGGAGACAAACACCGGCCGTATTCCCTGTTAAGGAAAAGTTGCCAGCCCTTGTTACTGATGTCAGTTTGTAGGGTTCCCTTTGGACTGTCAGGGCAGCACAGGTTTGAGGTGGGGGCAGGTTGGGTCTGGGACATATCTTTAATTGTTTGGATTTTTTGGAGGCGTCCGGCCACTCAGGGACAAAGGCCCCTGCAGGAAGACACAAGCAATTTTTTCTAGGAAAGAAATATGGTCAACCCTGGTTCCTGATGTCAGCAGGTAGGGTTCCCTTGGGACTGTCAGGGCAGCACAGGTTTGAGGTGGGGGCAGGTTGGGTCTGGGACATATCTTTAATCGTTTGGATATTTTGGAGGCAGCCGGCCACTCTGGGACCCAGGCTCCTGAAGACAAACACCGGCCCTTTTCCCTTTGAACGAAAAGTTGCCGGTCCAGGTTCCTGATGTCAGTTAGTAGAGTTCTCTTGAGACTGTTGGGGCAGCACAAATTTGAGGTGCAGGGCAGGTTGGGTCTGGGACATATCTTTAATCGTTTGGAGATTTTGGAGGCGGCCGGCCACTCTGGGACAAAGGTTCCTGAAGACAAACACCGGCCCTTTTCCCTGTGACGGAAAAGTTGCCAGCCCAGGTTCCTCTTGTCAGTTTATAGGGTACCTTTGGGACTGTCAGGGTAGCACAAGTTTCTGGTGGGGGCAGATTAAGTCTGGGACATATCTTTAATCGTTTGGATTTTTTGGAGGCATCCGGCTACTCAGGGACAAAGGCCCTTGGAGACAAACACCGGCCGTATTCCCTGTTAAGGAAAAGTTCCCAGCCATTGTTGCTGATGTCAGTTTGTAGGGTTCCCTTTGGACTGTCAGGGCAGCACAGGTTTGAGGTGGGGGCAGGTTGGGTCTGGGACATATCTTTAATCGTTTGGAGATTTTGGAGGCAGCCGGCCAGTCTGGGACAAAGGCTCCAGAGGACAAACACCGGCCCTTTTCCCTGTGAAGGAAAAGTTGCCAGCCCAGGTTCCTCTTGTCAGTTTATAGGGTACCTTTGGGACTGTCAGGGCAGCACAAGTTTGTGGTGGGGGCAGATTAAGTCTGGGACATATCATTAATCGTTTGGATTTTTTGGAGGCATCCGGCCACTCAGGGACAAAGGCCCCTGCAGGAATACACGAGCAATTTTTTCTAGGAGAGAAATATGGTCAACCCTGGTTCCTGATGTCAGCAGGTAGGGTTCTCTTGGGACTGTCCGGGCAGCAAAATTTGAGGTGGGGGCAGGTTAGGTCTGGGACATATCTTTAATCGTTTGGATTTTTTGGAGGCGGCCGGCCACTCAAAGCCACAGGCTCCTCGAGAAAAAGACCGCTCCTTTTCCCTTTAAGGAAAAGTTGCCGGTCCAGGTTGCTGATGTCTGCATGTAGAGCTCCCGTTGGACTGTCAGGGCAGCAGCGTTTTGAGGTGGGGGCAGCTTGGGTCTGGGAAATATCTTAAATCGTTTGGATTTTTTGGAGGCGTCCGGCCACTCAGGGACAAAGTCCCCTGCAGGAAAACACCGGCCCGTTTTCCCTGGGAAGGAAAAGTGTCCAGCCCAGGATTCTGCTGTCACTTTGAAGGGTTCCCTTGGGACTGTCAGGGAAGCACAGGTGAGAGGTGGGGGCCGGTTGGGTCTGGGACATATCCTTGTTTGGATTTTTTGGTGGCATCCGGCTACTCAGAGACAAAGGCCCTTGGAGACAAACACCGGCCGTATTCCCTGTTAAGGAAAAGTTGCCAGCCCTTGTTACTGATGTCAGTTTGTAGGGTTCCCTTTGGACTGTCAGGGCAGCACAGGTTTGAGGTGGGGGCAGGTTGGGTCTGGGACATATCTTTAATTGTTTGGATTTTTTGGAGGCGTCCGGCCACTCAGGGACAAAGGCCCCTGCAGGAAGACACAAGCAATTTTTTCTAGGAAAGAAATATGGTCAACCCTGGTTCCTGATGTCAGCAGGTAGGGCTCCCTTGGGACTGTCAGGGCAGCACAGGTTTGAGGTGGGGGCAGGTTGGGTCTGGGACATATCTTTAATCGTTTGGATATTTTGGAGGCAGCCGGCCACTCTGGGACCCAGGCTCCTGAAGACAAACACCGGCCCTTTTCCCTTTGAACGAAAAGTTGCCGGTCCAGGTTCCTGATGTCAGTTAGTAGAGTTCTCTTGAGACTGTTGGGGCAGCACAAATTTGAGGTGGGGGCAGGTTGGGTCTGGGACATATCTTTAATCGTTTGGAGATTTTGGAGGCGGCCGGCCACTCTGGGACAAAGGTTCCTGAAGACAAACACCGGCCCTTTTCCCTGTGACGGAAAAGTTGCCAGCCCAGGTTCCTCTTGTCAGTTTATAGGGTACCTTTGGGACTGTCAGGGTAGCACAAGTTTCTGGTGGGGGCAGATTAAGTCTGGGACATATCTTTAATCGTTTGGATTTTTTGGAGGCATCCGGCTACTCAGGGACAAAGGCCCTTGGAGACAAACACCGGCCGTATTCCCTGTTAAGGAAAAGTTGCCAGCCATTGTTGCTGATGTCAGTTTGTAGGGTTCCCTTTGGACTGTCAGGGCAGCACAGGTTTGAGGTGGGGGCAGGTTGGGTCTGGGACATATCTTTCATCGTTTGGAGATTTTGGAGGCAGCCGGCCAGTCTGGGACAAAGGCTCCAGAGGACAAACACCGGCCCTTTTCCCTGTGAAGGAAAAGTTGCCAGCCCTGGTTCCTCTTGTCAGTTTATAGGGTACCTTTGGGACTGTCAGGGCAGCACAAGTTTGTGGTGGGGGCAGATTAAGTCTGGGACATATCATTAATCGTTTGGATTTTTTGGAGGCATCCGGCCACTCAGGGACAAAGGCCCCTGCAGGAATACACGAGCAATTTTTTCTAGGAGAGAAATATGGTCAACCCTGGTTCCTGATGTCAGCAGGTAGGGTTCTCTTGGGACTGTCCGGGCAGCAAAATTTGAGGTGGGGGCAGGTTAGGTCTGGGACATATCTTTAATCGTTTGGATTTTTTGGAGGCGGCCGGCCACTCAAAGCCACAGGCTCCTCGAGAAAAAGACCGCTCCTTTTCCCTTTAAGGAAAAGTTGCCGGTCCAGGTTGCTGATGTCTGCATGTAGAGCTCCCGTTGGACTGTCAGGGCAGCAGCGTTTTGAGGTGGGGGCAGCTTGGGTCTGGGAAATATCTTAAATCGTTTGGATTTTTTGGAGGCGTCCGGCCACTCAGGGACAAAGTCCCCTGCAGGAAAACACCGGCCCGTTTTCCCTGGGAAGGAAAAGTGTCCAGCCCAGGATTCTGCTGTCACTTTGAAGGGTTCCCTTGGGACTGTCAGGGAAGCACAGGTGAGAGGTGGGGGCCGGTTGGGTCTGGGACATATCCTTGTTTGGATTTTTTGGTGGCATCCGGCTACTCAGAGACAAAGGCCCTTGGAGACAAACACCGGCCGTATTCCCTGTTAAGGAAAAGTTGCCAGCCCTTGTTACTGATGTCAGTTTGTAGGGTTCCCTTTGGACTGTCAGGGCAGCACAGGTTTGAGGTGGGGGCAGGTTGGGTCTGGGACATATCTTTAATTGTTTGGATTTTTTGGAGGCGTCCGGCCACTCAGGGACAAAGGCCCCTGCAGGAAGACACAAGCAATTTTTTCTAGGAAAGAAATATGGTCAACCCTGGTTCCTGATGTCAGCAGGTAGGGCTCCCTTGGGACTGTCAGGGCAGCACAGGTTTGAGGTGGGGGCAGGTTGGGTCTGGGACATATCTTTAATCGTTTGGATATTTTGGAGGCAGCCGGCCACTCTGGGACCCAGGCTCCTGAAGACAAACACCGGCCCTTTTCCCTTTGAACGAAAAGTTGCCGGTCCAGGTTCCTGATGTCAGTTAGTAGAGTTCTCTTGAGACTGTTGGGGCAGCACAAATTTGAGGTGGGGGCAGGTTGGGTCTGGGACATATCTTTAATCGTTTGGAGATTTTGGAGGCGGCCGGCCACTCTGGGACAAAGGTTCCTGAAGACAAACACCGGCCCTTTTCCCTGTGACGGAAAAGTTGCCAGCCCAGGTTCCTCTTGTCAGTTTATAGGGTACCTTTGGGACTGTCAGGGTAGCACAAGTTTCTGGTGGGGGCAGATTAAGTCTGGGACATATCTTTAATCGTTTGGATTTTTTGGTGGCATCCGGCTACTCAGGGACAAAGGCCCTTGGAGACAAACACCGGCCGTATTCCCTGTTAAGGAAAAGTTGCCAGCCCTTGTTGCTGATGTCAGTTTGTAGGGTTCCCTTTGGACTGTCAGGGCAGCACAGGTTTGAGGTGGGGGCAGGTTGGGTCTGGGACATATCTTTAATCGTTTGGATTTTTTGGAGGCGGCGGGCCACTCAGGGACAAAAGCCCCTGCAGGAAGACACGAGCAATTTTTTCTAGGAGAGAAATATGGTCAACCCTGGTTCCTGATGTCAGCAGGTAGGGTTCTCTTGGGACTGTCCGGGCAGCAAAATTTGAGGTGGGGGCAGGTTAGGTTTGGGACATATCTTTAATCGTTTGGATTTTTTGGAGGCGGCCGGCCACTCAAAGCCACAGGCTCCTCGAGAAAAAGACCGCTCCTTTTCCCTTTAAGGAAAAGTTGCCGGTCCAGGTTGCTGATGTCTGCATGTAGAGCTCCCGTTGGACTGTCAAGGCAGCAGCGTTTTGAGGTGGGGGCAGCTTGGGTCTGGGAAATATCTTAAATCGTTTGGATTTTTTGGAGGCGTCCGGCCACTCAGGGACAAAGTCCCCTGCAGGAAAACACCGGCCCGTTTTCCCTGGGAAGGAAAAGTGTCCAGCCCAGGATCCTGCTGTCACTTTGAAGGGTTCCCTTGGGACTGTCAGGGAAGCACAGGTGAGAGGTGGGGGCCGGTTGGGTCTGGGACATATCCTTGTTTGGATTTTTTGGTGGCATCCGGCTACTCAGGGACAAAGGCCCTTGGAGACAAACACCGGCCGTATTCCCTGTTAAGGAAAAGTTGCCAGCCCTTGTTACTGATGTCAGTTTGTAGGGTTCCCTTGGGACTGTCAGGGCAGCACAGGTTTGAGGTGGGGGCAGGTTGGGTCTGGGACATATCTTTAATTGTTTGGATTTTTTGGAGGCGTCCGGCCACTCAGGGACAAAGGCCCCTGCAGGAAGACACAAGCAATTTTTTCTAGGAAAGAAATATGGTCAACCCTGGTTCCTGATGTCAGCAGGTAGGGTTCCCTTGGGACTGTCAGGGCAGCACAGGTTTGAGGTGGGGGCAGGTTGGGTCTGGGACATATCTTTAATCGTTTGGATATTTTGGAGGCAGCTGGCCACTCTGGGACCCAGGCTCCTGAAGACAAACACCGGCCCTTTTCCCTTTGAACGAAAAGTTGCCGGTCCAGGTTCCTGATGTCAGTTAGTAGAGTTCTCTTGAGACTGTTGGGGCAGCACAAATTTGAGGTGGGGGCAGGTTGGGTCTGGGACATATCTTTAATCGTTTGGAGATTTTGGAGGCGGCCGGCCACTCTGGGACAAAGGTTCCTGAAGACAAACACCGGCCCTTTTCCCTGTGACGGAAAAGTTGCCAGCCCAGGTTCCTCTTGTCAGTTTATAGGGTACCTTTGGGACTGTCAGGGTAGCACAAGTTTCTGGTGGGGGCAGATTAAGTCTGGGACATATCTTTAATCGTTTGGATTTTTTGGTGGCATCCGGCTACTCAGGGACAAAGGCCCTTGGAGACAAACACCGGCCGTATTCCCTGTTAAGGAAAAGTTGCCAGCCCTTGTTGCTGATGTCAGTTTGTAGGGTTCCCTTTGGACTGTCAGGGCAGCACAGGTTTGAGGTGGGGGCAGGTTGGGTCTGGGACATATCTTTCATCGTTTGGATTTTTTGGAGGCGGCGGGCCACTCAGGGACAAAAGCCCCTGCAGGAAGACACGAGCAATTTTTTCTAGGAGAGAAATATGGTCAACCCTGGTTCCGGATATCAGCAGGTAGGGTTCTCTTGGGACTGTCAGGGCAGCACAAATTTGAGGTGGGGGCAGGTTAGGTTTGGGACATATCTTTAATCGTTTGGATTTTTTGGAGGCGGCCGGCCACTCAAAGCCACAGGCTCCTCGAGAAAAAGACCGCTCCTTTTCCCTTTAAGGAAAAGTTGCCGGTCCGGGTTGCTGATGTCTGCATGTAGAGCTCCCGTTGGACTGTCAAGGCAGCAGCGTTTTGAGGTGGGGGCAGCTTGGGTCTGGGACATATCTTTAATCATTTGGATTTTTTGGAGGCGTCCGGCCACTCAGGGACAAAGTCCCCTGCAGGAAAACACCGGCCCATTTTCCCAGGGAAGGAAAAGTGTCCAGCCCAAGATCCTGCTGTCACTTTGAAGGGTTCCCTTGGGACTGTCAGGGAAGCACAGGTGAGAGGTGGGGGCCGGTTGGGCCTGGGACATATCCTTGTTTGGATTTTTTGGTGGCATCCGGCTACTCAGGGACAAAGGCCCTTGGAGACAAACACCGGCCGTATTCCCTGTTAAGGAAAAGTTGTCAACCCTGGTTCCTGATGTCAGCAGGTAGGGTTCCCTTGGGACTGTCAGGGCAGCACAGGTTTGAGGTGGGGGCAGGTTGGGTCTGGGACATATCTTTAATTGTTTGGATATTTTGGAGGCGTCCGGCCACTCAGGGACAAAGGCCCCTGCAGGAAGACACAAGCAATTTTTTCTAGGAAAGAAATATGGTCAACCCTGGTTCCTGATGTCAGCAGGTAGGGCTCCCTTGGGACTGTCAGGGCAGCACAGGTTTGAGGTGGGGGCAGGTTGGGTCTGGGACATATCTTTAATCGTTTGGATATTTTGGAGGCAGCCGGCCACTCTGGGACCCAGGCTCCTGAAGACAAACACCGGCCCTTTTCCCTTTGAACGAAAAGTTGCCGGTCCAGGTTCCTGATGTCAGTTAGTAGAGTTCTCTTGAGACTGTTGGGGCAGCACAAATTTGAGGTGGGGGCAGGTTGGGTCTGGGATATATCTTTAATCGTTTGGAGATTTTGGAGGCGGCCGGCCACTCTGGGACAAAGGTTCCTGAAGACAAACACCGGCCCTTTTCCCTGTGACGGAAAAGTTGCCAGCCCAGGTTCCTCTTGTCAGTTTATAGGGTACCTTTGGGACTGTCAGGGTAGCACAAGTTTCTGGTGGGGGCAGATTAAGTCTGGGACATATCTTTAATCGTTTGGATTTTTTGGTGGCATCCGGCTACTCAGGGACAAAGGCCCTTGGAGACAAACACCGGCCGTATTCCCTGTTAAGGAAAAGTTGCCAGCCCTTGTTGCTGATGTCAGTTTGTAGGGTTCCCTTGGGACTGTCAGGGCAGCACAGGTTTGAGGTGGGGGCAGGTTGGGTCTGGGACATATCTTTAATCGTTTGGAGATTTTGGAGGCGGCCGGCCACTCTGGGACAAAGGTTCCTGAAGACAAACACCGGCCCTTTTCCCTGTGACGGAAAAGTTGCCAGCCCAGGTTCCTCTTGTCAGTTTATAGGGTACCTTTGGGACTGTCAGGGTAGCACAAGTTTCTGGTGGGGGCAGATTAAGTCTGGGACATATCTTTAATCGTTTGGATTTTTTGGAGGCATCCGGCTACTCAGGGACAAAGGCCCTTGGAGACAAACACCGGCCGTATTCCCTGTTAAGGAAAAGTTGCCAGCCATTGTTGCTGATGTCAGTTTGTAGGGTTCCCTTTGGACTGTCAGGGCAGCACAGGTTTGAGGTGGGGGCAGGTTGGGTCTGGGACATATCTTTAATCGTTTGGAGATTTTGGAGGCAGCCGGCCAGTCTGGGACAAAGGCTCCAGAGGACAAACACCGGCCCTTTTCCCTGTGAAGGAAAAGTTGCCAGCCCAGGTTCCTCTTGTCAGTTTATAGGGTACCTTTGGGACTGTCAGGGCAGCACAAGTTTGTGGTGGGGGCAGATTAAGTCTGGGACATATCATTAATCGTTTGGATTTTTTGGAGGCATCCGGCCACTCAGGGACAAAGGCCCCTGCAGGAATACACGAGCAATTTTTTCTAGGAGAGAAATATGGTCAACCCTGGTTC
This sequence comes from Anomalospiza imberbis, assembly GCF_031753505.1. Lineage (NCBI taxonomy): Eukaryota > Metazoa > Chordata > Aves > Passeriformes > Viduidae > Anomalospiza > Anomalospiza imberbis. The sequence goes on from NW_027100041.1 coordinate 63,162, forward strand.
CTGATGTCAGCAGGTAGGGTTCTCTTGGGACTGTCCGGGCAGCAAAATTTGAGGTGGGGGCAGGTTAGGTTTGGGACATATCTTTAATCGTTTGGATTTTTTGGAGGCGGCTGGCCACTCAAAGCCACAGGCTCCTCGAGAAAAAGACCGCTCCTTTTCCCTTTAAGGAAAAGTTGCCGGTCCAGGTTGCTGATGTCTGCATGTAGAGCTCCCGTTGGACTGTCAGGGCAGCAGCGTTTTGAGGTGGGGGCAGCTTGGGTCTGGGAAATATCTTAAATCGTTTGGATTTTTTGGAGGCGTCCGGCCACTCAGGGACAAAGTCCCCTGCAGGAAAACACCGGCCCGTTTTCCCTGGGAAGGAAAAGTGTCCAGCCCAGGATTCTGCTGTCACTTTGAAGGGTTCCCTTGGGACTGTCAGGGAAGCACAGGTGAGAGGTGGGGGCCGGTTGGGTCTGGGACATATCCTTGTTTGGATTTTTTGGTGGCATCCGGCTACTCAGGGACAAAGGCCCTTGGAGACAAACACCGGCCGTATTCCCTGTTAAGGAAAAGTTGCCAGCCCTTGTTACTGATGTCAGTTTGTAGGGTTCCCTTGGGACTGTCAGGGCAGCACAGGTTTGAGGTGGGGGCAGGTTGGGTCTGGGACATATCTTTAATTGTTTGGATTTTTTGGAGGCGTCCGGCCACTCAGGGACAAAGGCCCCTGCAGGAAGACACAAGCAATTTTTTCTAGGAAAGAAATATGGTCAACCCTGGTTCCTGATGTCAGCAGGTAGGGCTCCCTTGGGACTGTCAGGGCAGCACAGGTTTGAGGTGGGGGCAGGTTGGGTCTGGGACATATCTTTAATCATTTGGATATTTTGGAGGCAGCCGGCCACTCTGGGACCCAGGCTCCTGAAGACAAACACCGGCCCTTTTCCCTTTGAACGAAAAGTTGCCGGTCCAGGTTCCTGATGTCAGTTAGTAGAGTTCTCTTGAGACTGTTGGGGCAGCACAAATTTGAGGTGGGGGCAGGTTGGGTCTGGGACATATCTTTAATCGTTTGGAGATTTTGGAGGCGGCCGGCCACTCTGGGACAAAGGTTCCTGAAGACAAACACCGGCCCTTTTCCCTGTGACGGAAAAGTTGCCAGCCCAGGTTCCTCTTGTCAGTTTATAGGGTTCCTTTGGGACTGTCAGGGTAGCACAAGTTTCTGGTGGGGGCAGATTAAGTCTGGGACATATCTTTAATCGTTTGGATTTTTTGGTGGCATCCGGCTACTCAGGGACAAAGGCCCTTGGAGACAAACACCGGCCGTATTCCCTGTTAAGGAAAAGTTGCCAGCCCTTGTTGCTGATGTCAGTTTGTAGGGTTCCCTTTGGACTGTCAGGGCAGCACAGGTTTGAGGTGGGGGCAGGTTGGGTCTGGGACATATCTTTAATCGTTTGGATTTTTTGGAGGCGGCGGGCCACTCAGGGACAAAAGCCCCTGCAGGAAGACACGAGCAATTTTTTCTAGGAGAGAAATATGGTCAACCCTGGTTCCTGATGTCAGCAGGTAGGGTTCTCTTGGGACTGTCCGGGCAGCAAAATTTGAGGTGGGGGCAGGTTAGGTCTGGGACATATCTTTAATCGTTTGGATTTTTTGGAGGCGGCCGGCCACTCAAAGCCACAGGCTCCTCGAGAAAAAGACCGCTCCTTTTCCCTTTAAGGAAAAGTTGCCGGTCCAGGTTGCTGATGTCTGCATGTAGAGCTCCCGTTGGACTGTCAAGGCAGCAGCGTTTTGAGGTGGGGGCAGCTTGGGTCTGGGAAATATCTTAAATCGTTTGGATTTTTTGGAGGCGTCCGGCCACTCAGGGACAAAGTCCCCTGCAGGAAAACACCGGCCCGTTTTCCCTGGGAAGGAAAAGTGTCCAGCCCAGGATCCTGCTGTCACTTTGAAGGGTTCCCTTGGGACTGTCAGGGAAGCACAGGTGAGAGGTGGGGGCCGGTTGGGTCTGGGACATATCCTTGTTTGGATTTTTTGGTGGCATCCGGCTACTCAGGGACAAAGGCCCTTGGAGACAAACACCGGCCGTATTCCCTGTTAAGGAAAAGTTGTCAACCCTGGTTCCTGATGTCAGTTTGTAGGGTTCCCTTTGGACTGTCAGGGCAGCACAGGTTTGAGGTGGGGGCAGGTTGGGTCTGGGACATATCTTTAATCATTTGGATATTTTGGAGGCAGCCGGCCACTCTGGGACAAAGGTTCCTGAAGACAAACACCGGCCCTTTTCCCTGTGATGGAAAAGTTGCCAGCCCAGGTTCCTCTTGTCAGTTTATAGGGTACCTTTGGGACTGTCAGGGTAGCACAAGTTTCTGGTGGGGGCAGATTAAGTCTGGGACATATCTTTAATCGTTTGGATTTTTTGGAGGCATCCGGCTACTCAGGGACAAAGGCCCTTGGAGACAAACACCGGCCGTATTCCCTGTTAAGGAAAAGTTGCCAGCCCTTGTTGCTGATGTCAGTTTGTAGGGTTCCCTTTGGACTGTCAGGGCAGCACAGGTTTGAGGTGGGGGCAGGTTGGGTCTGGGACATATCTTTCATCGTTTGGATTTTTTGGAGGCGGCGGGCCACTCAGGGACAAAAGCCCCTGCAGGAAGACACGAGCAATTTTTTCTAGGAGAGAAATATGGTCAACCCTGGTTCCTGATATCAGCAGGTAGGGTTCTCTTGGGACTGTCCGGGCAGCAAAATTTGAGGTGGGGGCAGGTTAGGTTTGGGACATATCTTTAATCGTTTGGATTTTTTGGAGGCGGCCGGCCACTCAAAGCCACAGGCTCCTCGAGAAAAAGACCGCTCCTTTTCCCTTTAAGGAAAAGTTGCCGGTCCAGGTTGCTGATGTCTGCATGTAGAGCTCCCGTTGGACTGTCAAGGCAGCAGCGTTTTGAGGTGGGGGCAGCTTGGGTCTGGGAAATATCTTAAATCGTTTGGATTTTTTGGAGGCGTCCGGCCACTCAGGGACAAAGTCCCCTGCAGGAAAACACCGGCCCGTTTTCCCTGGGAAGGAAAAGTGTCCAGCCCAGGATCCTGCTGTCACTTTGAAGGGTTCCCTTGGGACTGTCAGGGAAGCACAGGTGAGAGGTGGGGGCCGGTTGGGTCTGGGACATATCCTTGTTTGGATTTTTTGGTGGCATCCGGCTACTCAGGGACAAAGGCCCTTGGAGACAAACACCGGCCGTATTCCCTGTTAAGGAAAAGTTGCCAGCCCTTGTTACTGATGTCAGTTTGTAGGGTTCCCTTGGGACTGTCAGGGCAGCACAGGTTTGAGGTGGGGGCAGGTTGGGTCTGGGACATATCTTTAATTTTTTGGATATTTTGGAGGCGTCCGGCCACTCAGGGACAAAGGCCCCTGCAGGAAGACACAAGCAATTTTTTCTAGGAAAGAAATATGGTCAACCCTGGTTCCTGATGTCAGCAGGTAGGGTTCCCTTGGGACTGTCAGGGCAGCACAGGTTTGAGGTGGGGGCAGGTTGGGTCTGGGACATATCTTTAATCGTTTGGATATTTTGGAGGCAGCTGGCCACTCTGGGACCCAGGCTCCTGAAGACAAACACCGGCCCTTTTCCCTTTGAACGAAAAGTTGCCGGTCCAGGTTCCTGATGTCAGTTAGTAGAGTTCTCTTGAGACTGTTGGGGCAGCACAAATTTGAGGTGGGGGCAGGTTGTGTCTGGGACATATCTTTAATCGTTTGGAGATTTTGGAGGCGGCCGGCCACTCTGGGACAAAGGTTCCTGAAGACAAACACCGGCCCTTTTCCCTGTGACGGAAAAGTTGCCAGCCCAGGTTCCTCTTGTCAGTTTATAGGGTACCTTTGGGACTGTCAGGGTAGCACAAGTTTCTGGTGGGGGCAGATTAAGTCTGGGACATATCTTTAATCGTTTGGATTTTTTGGAGGCATCCGGCTACTCAGGGACAAAGGCCCTTGGAGACAAACACCGGCCGTATTCCCTGTTAAGGAAAAGTTGCCAGCCCTTGTTGCTGATGTCAGTTTGTAGGGTTCCCTTTGGACTGTCAGGGCAGCACAGGTTTGAGGTGGGGGCAGGTTGGGTCTGGGACATATCTTTAATCGTTTGGATTTTTTGGAGGCGGCGGGCCACTCAGGGACAAAAGCCCCTGCAGGAAGACACGAGCAATTTTTTCTAGGAGAGAAATATGGTCAACCCTGGTTCCGGATATCAGCAGGTAGGGTTCTCTTGGGACTGTCAGGGCAGCACAAATTTGAGGTGGGGGCAGGTTAGGTTTGGGACATATCTTTAATCGTTTGGATTTTTTGGAGGCGGCCGGCCACTCAAAGCCACAGGCTCCTCGAGAAAAAGACCGCTCCTTTTCCCTTTAAGGAAAAGTTGCCGGTCCGGGTTGCTGATGTCTGCATGTAGAGCTCCCGTTGGACTGTCAAGGCAGCAGCGTTTTGAGGTGGGGGCAGCTTGGGTCTGGGACATATCTTAAATCATTTGGATTTTTTGGAGGCGTCCGGCCACTCAGGGACAAAGTCCCCTGCAGGAAAACACCGGCCCATTTTCCCTGGGAAGGAAAAGTGTCCAGCCCAAGATCCTGCTGTCACTTTGAAGGGTTCCCTTGGGACTGTCAGGGAAGCACAGGTGAGAGGTGGGGGCCGGTTGGGCCTGGGACATATCCTTGTTTGGATTTTTTGGTGGCATCCGGCTACTCAGGGACAAAGGCCCTTGGAGACAAACACCGGCCGTATTCGCTGTTAAGGAAAAGTTGTCAACCCTGGTTCCTGATGTCAGCAGGTAGGGTTCCCTTGGGACTGTCAGGGCAGCACAGGTTTGAGGTGGGGGCAGGTTGGGTCTGGGACATATCTTTAATCGTTTGGAGATTTTGGAGGCGGCCGGCCACTCTGGGACAAAGGTTCCTGAAGACAAACACCGGCCCTTTTCCCTGTGACGGAAAAGTTGCCAGCCCAGGTTCCTCTTGTCAGTTTATAGGGTACCTTTGGGACTGTCAGGGCAGCACAAGTTTGTGGTGGGGGCAGATTAAGTCTGGGACATATCATTAATCGTTTGGATTTTTTGGAGGCGTCCGGCCACTCAGGGACAAAGGCCCCTGCAGGAATACACGAGCAATTTTTTCTAGGAGAGAAATATGGTCAACCCTGGTTCCTGATGTCAGCAGGTAGGGTTCTCTTGGGACTGTCCGGGCAGCAAAATTTGAGGTGGGGGCAGGTTAGGTTTGGGACATATCTTTAATTGTTTGGATTTTTTGGAGGCGGCCGGCCACTCAAAGCCACAGGCTCCTCGAGAAAAAGACCGCTCCTTTTCCCTTTAAGGAAAAGTTGCCGGTCCAGGTTGCTGATGTCTGCATGTAGAGCTCCCGTTGGACTGTCAAGGCAGCAGCGTTTTGAGGTGGGGGCAGCTTGGGTCTGGGAAATATCTTAAATCGTTTGGATTTTTTGGAGGCGTCCGGCCACTCAGGGACAAAGTCCCCTGCAGGAAAACACCGGCCCGTTTTCTCTGGGAAGGAAAAGTGTCCAGCCCAGGATCCTGCTGTCACTTTGAAGGGTTCCCTTGGGACTGTCAGGGAAGCACAGGTGAGAGGTGGGGGCCGGTTGGGTCTGGGACATATCCTTGTTTGGATTTTTTGGTGGCATCCGGCTACTCAGGGACAAAGGCCCTTGGAGACAAACACCGGCCGTATTCCCTGTTAAGGAAAAGTTGCCAGCCCGTTGTTACTGATGTCAGTTTGTAGGGTTCCCTTGGGACTGTCAGGGCAGCACAGGTATGAGGTGGGGGCAGGTTGGGTCTGGGACATATCTTTAATTGTTTGGATTTTTTGGAGGCGTCCGGCCACTCAGGGACAAAGGCCCCTGCAGGAAGACACAAGCAATTTTTTCTAGGAAAGAAATATGGTCAACCCTGGTTCCTGATGTCAGCAGGTAGGGTTCCCTTGGGACTGTCAGGGCAGCACAGGTTTGAGGTGGGGGCAGGTTGGGTCTGGGACATATCTTTAATCGTTTGGATATTTTGGAGGCAGCCGGCCACTCTGGGACCCAGGCTCCTGAAGACAAACACCGGCCCTTTTCCCTTTGAACGAAAAGTTGCCGGTCCAGGTTCCTGATGTCAGTTAGTAGAGTTCTCTTGAGACTGTTGGGGCAGCACAAATTTGAGGTGGGGGCAGGTTGGGTCTGGGACATATCTTTAATCGTTTGGAGATTTTGGAGGCGTCCGGCCACTCTGGGACAAAGGTTCCTGAAGACAAACACCGGCCCTTTTCCCTGTGACGGAAAAGTTGCCAGCCCAGGTTCCTCTTGTCAGTTTATAGGGTACCTTTGGGACTGTCAGGGTAGCACAAGTTTCTGGTGGGGGCAGATTAAGTCTGGGACATATCTTTAATCGTTTGGATTTTTTGGTGGCATCCGGCTACTCAGGGACAAAGGCCCTTGGAGACAAACACCGGCCGTATTCCCTGTTAAGGAAAAGTTGCCAGCCCTTGTTGCTGATGTCAGTTTGTAGGGTTCCCTTTGGACTGTCAGGGCAGCAGAGGTTTGAGGTGGGGGCAGGTTGGGTCTGGGACATATCTTTCATCGTTTGGATTTTTTGGAGGCGGCGGGCCACTCAGGGACAAAAGCCCCTACAGGAAGACACGAGCAATTTTTTCTAGGAGAGAAATATGGTCAACCCTGGTTCCTGATATCAGCAGGTAGGGTTCTCTTGGGACTGTCCGGGCAGCAAAATTTGAGGTGGGGGCAGGTTAGGTTTGGGACATATCTTTAATCATTTGGATTTTTTGGAGGCGGCCGGCCACTCAAAGCCACAGGCTCCTCGAGAAAAAGACCGCTCCTTTTCCCTTTAAGGAAAAGTTGCCGGTCCAGGTTGCTGATGTCTGCATGTAGAGCTCCCGTTGGACTGTCAAGGCAGCAGCGTTTTGAGGTGGGGGCAGCTTGGGTCTGGGAAATATCTTAAATCGTTTGGATTTTTTGGAGGCGTCCGGCCACTCAGGGACAAAGTCCCCTGCAGGAAAACACCGGCCCGTTTTCCCTGGGAAGGAAAAGTGTCCAGCCCAGGATCCTGCTGTCACTTTGAAGGGTTCCCTTGGGACTGTCAGGGAAGCACAGGTGAGAGGTGGGGGCCGGTTGGGTCTGGGACATATCCTTGTTTGGATTTTTTGGTGGCATCCGGCTACTCAGGGACAAAGGCCCTTGGAGACAAACACCGGCCGTATTCCCTGTTAAGGAAAAGTTGCCAGCCCGTTGTTACTGATGTCAGTTTGTAGGGTTCCCTTGGGACTGTCAGGGCAGCACAGGTTTGAGGTGGGGGCAGGTTGGGTCTGGGACATATCTTTAATTGTTTGGATTTTTTGGAGGCGTCCGGCCACTCAGGGACAAAGGCCCCTGCAGGAAGACACAAGCAATTTTTTCTAGGAAAGAAATATGGTCAACCCTGGTTCCTGATGTCAGCAGGTAGGGTTCCCTTGGGACTGTCAGGGCAGCACAGGTTTGAGGTGGGGGCAGGTTGGGTCTGGGACATATCTTTAATCGTTTGGAGATTTTGGAGGCGGCCGGCCACTCTGGGACAAAGGTTCCTGAAGACAAACACCGGCCCTTTTCCCTGTGACGGAAAAGTTGCCAGCCCAGGTTCCTCTTGTCAGTTTATAGGGTACCTTTGGGACTGTCAGGGCAGCACAAGTTTGTGGTGGGGGCAGATTAAGTCTGGGACATATCATTAATCGTTTGGATTTTTTGGAGGCGTCCGGCCACTCAGGGACAAAGGCCCCTGCAGGAATACACGAGCAATTTTTTCTAGGAGAGAAATATGGTCAACCCTGGTTCCTGATATCAGCAGGTAGGGTTCTCTTGGGACTGTCAGGGCAACACAAATTTGAGGTGGGGGCAGGTTAGGTTTGGGACATATCTTTAATCGTTTGGATTTTTTGGAGGCGGCCGGCCACTCAAAGCCACAGGCTCCTCGAGAAAAAGACCGCTCCTTTTCCCTTTAAGGAAAAGTTGCCGGTCCAGGTTGCTGATCTCTGCATGTAGAGCTCCCGTTGGACTGTCAAGGCAGCAGCGTTTTGAGGTGGGGGCAGGTTGGGTCTGGGACATATCTTTAATCATTTGGATTTTTTGGAGGCGTCCGGCCACTCAGGGACAAAGTCCCCTGCAGGAAAACACCGGCCCATTTTCCTTGGGAAGGAAAAGTGTCCAGCCCAGGATCCTGCTGTCACTTTGAAGGGTTCCCTTGGGACTGTCAGGGAAGCACAGGTGAGAGGTGGGGGCCGGTTGGGTCTGGGACATATCCTTGTTTGGATTTTTTGGTGGCATCCGGCTACTCAGGGACAAAGGCCCTTGGAGACAAACACCGGCCGTATTCCCTGTTAAGGAAAAGTTGCCGGTCCAGGTTGCTGATGTCAGTTTGTAGGGTTCCCTTGGGACTGTCAGGGCAGCACAGGTTTGAGGTGGGGGCAGGTTGGGTCTGGGACATATCTTTAATCGTTTGGAGATTTTGGAGGCGGCCGGCCACTCTGGGACAAAGGTTCCTGAAGACAAACACCGGCCCTTTTCCCTGTGACGGAAAAGTTGCCAGCCCAGGTTCCTCTTGTCAGTTTATAGGGTACCTTTGGGACTGTCAGGGTAGCACAAGTTTCTGGTGGGGGCAGATTAAGTCTGGGACATATCTTTAATCGTTTGGATTTTTTGGAGGCATCCGGCTACTCAGGGACAAAGGCCCTTGGAGACAAACACCGGCCGTATTCCCTGTTAAGGAAAAGTTGCCAGCCCTTGTTGCTGATGTCAGTTTGTAGGGTTCCCTTTGGACTGTCAGGGCAGCACAGGTTTGAGGTGGGGGCAGGTTGGGTCTGGGACATATCTTTAATCGTTTGGATTTTTTGGAGGCGGCGGGACACTCAAGGCCAAAGGCTCCTCAAGAAAAAGACCACCCATTTTCCCTGTGAAGGAAAAGTTGCCAAGGCAGGTTCCTGATGTCAGTTTTAGGGTACCTTTGGGACTGTCAGGGCAGCACAAATTTGAGGTGGGGGCAGGTAGGGTCTGGGACATATCTTTAATCGTTTGGATTTTTTGGAGGGGGCCGGCCACTCTGGGACCCAGGCTCCTGAAGACAAACACCGGCCCTTTTCCCTTTGAACGAAAAGTTGCTAGACCAGGTTCCTGATGTCAGTTAATAGAGTTCTCTTGGGACTGTCGGGGCAGCACAAATTTGAGGTGCGGGGCAGGTTGGGTCTGGGACATATCTTTAATCGTTTGGAGATTTTGGAGGCGGCCGGCCACTCTGGGACAAAGGTTCCTGAAGACAAACACCAGCCCTTTTCCCTGTGACGGAAAAGTTGCCAGCCCAGGTTCCTCTTGTCAGTTTATAGGGTACCTTTGGGACTGTCAGGGTAGCACAAGTTTCTGGTGGGGGCAGATTAAGTCTGGGACATATCTTAAATCGTTTGGATTTTTTGGAGGCATCCGGCTACTCAGGGACAAAGGCCCTTGGAGACAAACACCGGCCGTATTCCCTGTTAAGGAAAAGTTGCCAGCCCTTGTTGCTGATGTCAGTTTGTAGGGTTCCCTTTGGACTGTCAGGGCAGCACAGGTTTGAGGTGGGGGCAGGTTGGGTCTGGGACATATCTTTAATTGTTTGGAGATTTTGGAGGCAGCCTGCCAGTCTGGGACAAAGGCTCCAGAGGACAAACACCGGCCCTTTTCCCTGTGACGGAAAAGTTGCCAGCCCAGGTTCCTCTTGTCAGTTTATAGGGTACCTTTGGGACTGTCAGGGCAGCACAAGTTTGTGGTGGGGGCAGATTAAGTCTGGGACATATCATTAATCGTTTGGATTTTTTGGAGGCATCCGGCCACTCAGGGACAAAGGCCCCTGCAGGAATACATGAGCAATTTTTTCTAGGAGAGAAATATGGTCAACCCTGGTTCCTGATGTCAGCAGGTAGGGTTCTCTTGGGACTGTCCGGGCAGCAAAATTTGAGGTGGGGGCAGGTTAGGTTTGGGACATATCTTTAATCGTTTGGATTTTTTGGAGGCGGCCGGCCACACAAAGCCACAGGCTCCTCGAGAAAAAGACCGCTCCTTTTCCCTTTAAGGAAAAGTTGCCGGTCCAGGTTGCTGATGTCTGCATGTAAAGTTCCCGTTGGACTGTCAAGGCAGCACCGTTTTGAGGTGGGGGCAGCTTGGGTCTGGGAAATATCTTTAATCGTTTGGATTTTTTGGAGGCGTCCGGCCACTCAGGGACAAAGTCCCCTGCAGGAAAACACCGGCCCGTTTTCCCTGGGAAGGAAAAGTGTCCAGCCCAGGATCCTGCTGTCACTTTGAAGGGTTCCCTTGGGACTGTCAGGGAAGCACAGGTGAGAGGTGGGGGCCGGTTGGGTCTGGGACATATCCTTGTTTGGATTTTTTGGTGGCATCCGGCTACTCAGGGACAAAGGCCCTTGGAGACAAACACCGGCCGTATTCCCTGTTAAGGAAAAGTTGCCAGCCCGTTGTTACTGATGTCAGTTTGTAGGGTTCCCTTGGGACTGTCAGGGCAGCACAGGTTTGAGGTGGGGGCAGGTTGGGTCTGGGACATATCTTTAATTGTTTGGATTTTTTGGAGGCGTCCGGCCACTCAGGGACAAAGGCCCCTGCAGGAAGACACAAGCAATTTTTTCTAGGAAAGAAATATGGTCAACCCTGGTTCCTGATGTCAGCAGGTAGGGTTCCCTTGGGACTGTCAGGGCAGCACAGGTTTGAGGTGGGGGCAGGTTGGGTCTGGGACATATCTTTAATCGTTTGGATATTTTGGAGGCAGCCGGCCACTCTGGGACCCAGGCTCCTGAAGACAAACACCGGCCATTTTCCCTTTGAACGAAAAGTTGCCGGTCCAGGTTCCTGATGTCAGTTAGTAGAGTTCTCTTGAGACTGTCGGGGCAGCACAAATTTGAGGTGGGGGCAGGTTGGGTCTGGGACATATCTTTAATCGTTTGGAGATTTTGGAGGCGGCCGGCCACTCTGGGACAAAGGTTCCTGAAGACAAACACCGGCCCTTTTCCCTGTGACGGAAAAGTTGCCAGCCCAGGTTCCTCTTGTCAGTTTATAGGGTACCTTTGGGACTGTCAGGGTAGCACAAGTTTCTGGTGGGGGCAGATTAAGTCTGGGACATATCTTTAATCGTTTGGATTTTTTGGAGGCATCCGGCTACTCAGGGACAAAGGCCCTTGGAGACAAACACCGGCCGTATTCCCTGTTAAGGAAAAGTTGCCAGCCCTTGTTGCTGATGTCAGTTTGTAGGGTTCCCTTTGGACTGTCAGGGCAGCACAGGTTTGAGGTGGGGGCAGGTTGGGTCTGGGACATATCTTTAATCGTTTGGATTTTTTGGAGGCGGCGGGACACTCAAGGCCAAAGGCTCCTCAAGAAAAAGACCACCCATTTTCCCTGTGAAGGAAAAGTTGCCAAGGCAGGTTCCTGATGTCAGTTTTAGGGTACCTTTGGGACTGTCAGGGCAGCACAAATTTGAGGTGGGGGCAGGTAGGGTCTGGGACATATCTTTAATCGTTTGGATTTTTTGGAGGGGGCCGGCCACTCTGGGACCCAGGCTCCTGAAGACAAACACCGGCCCTTTTCCCTTTAAACGAAAAGTTGCTAGACCAGGTTCCTGATGTCAGTTAATAGAGTTCTCTTGGGACTGTCGGGGCAGCACAAATTTGAGGTGCGGGGCAGGTTGGGTCTGGGACATATCTTTAATCGTTTGGAGATTTTGGAGGCGGCCGGCCACTCTGGGACAAAGGTTCCTGAAGACAAACACCAGCCCTTTTCCCTGTGACGGAAAAGTTGCCAGCCCAGGTTCCTCTTGTCAGTTTATAGGGTACCTTTGGGACTGTCAGGGTAGCACAAGTTTCTGGTGGGGGCAGATTAAGTCTGGGACATATCTTAAATCGTTTGGATTTTTTGGAGGCATCCGGCTACTCAGGGACAAAGGCCCTTGGAGACAAACACCGGCCGTATTCCCTGTTAAGGAAAAGTTGCCAGCCCTTGTTGCTGATGTCAGTTTGTAGGGTTCCCTTTGGACTGTCAGGGCAGCACAGGTTTGAGGTGGGGGCAGGTTGGGTCTGGGACATATCTTTAATTGTTTGGAGATTTTGGAGGCAGCCGGCCAGTCTGGGACAAAGGCTCCAGAGGACAAACACCGGCCCTTTTCCCTGTGACGGAAAAGTTGCCAGCCCAGGTTCCTCTTGTCAGTTTATAGGGTACCTTTGGGACTGTCAGGGCAGCACAAGTTTGTGGTGGGGGCAGATTAAGTCTGGGACATATCATTAATCGTTTGGATTTTTTGGAGGCATCCGGCCACTCAGGGACAAAGGCCCCTGCAGGAATACATGAGCAATTTTTTCTAGGAGAGAAATATGGTCAACCCTGGTTCCTGATGTCAGCAGGTAGGGTTCTCTTGGGACTGTCCGGGCAGCAAAATTTGAGGTGGGGGCAGGTTAGGTTTGGGACATATCTTTAATCGTTTGGATTTTTTGGAGGCGGCCGGCCACTCAAAGCCACAGGCTCCTCGAGAAAAAGACCGCTCCTTTTCCCTTTAAGGAAAAGTTGCCGGTCCAGGTTGCTGATGTCTGCATGTAAAGTTCCCGTTGGACTGTCAAGGCAGCACCGTTTTGAGGTGGGGGCAGCTTGGGTCTGGGAAATATCTTTAATCGTTTGGATTTTTTGGAGGCGTCCGGCCACTCAGGGACAAAGTCCCCTGCAGGAAAACACCGGCCCGTTTTCCCTGGGAAGGAAAAGTGTCCAGCCCAGGATCCTGCTGTCACTTTGAAGGGTTCCCTTGGGACTGTCAGGGAAGCACAGGTGAGAGGTGGGGGCCGCTTGGGCCTGGGACATATCCTTGTTTGGATTTTTTGGTGGCATCCGGCTACTCAGGGACAAAGGCCCTTGGAGACAAACACCGGCCGTATTCCCTGTTAAGGAAAAGTTGCCAGCCCGTTGTTACTGATGTCAGTTTGTAGGGTTCCCTTGGGACTGTCAGGGCAGCACAGGTTTGAGGTGGGGGCAGGTTGGGTCTGGGACATATCTTTAATTGTTTGGATTTTTTGGAGGCGTCCGGCCACTCAGGGACAAAGGCCCCTGCAGGAAGACACAAGCAATTTTTTCTAGGAAAGAAATATGGTCAACCCTGGTTCCTGATGTCAGCAGGTAGGGTTCCCTTGGGACTGTCAGGGCAGCACAGGTTTGAGGTGGGGGCAGGTTGGGTCTGGGACATATCTTTAATCGTTTGGATATTTTGGAGGCAGCCGGCCACTCTGGGACCCAGGCTCCTGAAGACAAACACCGGCCATTTTCCCTTTGAACGAAAAGTTGCCGGTCCAGGTTCCTGATGTCAGTTTGTAGGGTTCCCTTGGGACTGTCAGGGCAGCACAGGTTTGAGGTGGGGGCAGGTTGGGTCTGGGACATATCTTTAATCGTTTGGAGATTTTGGAGGCAGCCGGCCACTCTGGGACAAAGGTTCCTGAAGACAAACACCGGCCCTTTTCCCTGTGACGGAAAAGTTGCCAGCCCAGGTTCCTCTTGTCAGTTTATAGGGTACCTTTGGGACTGTCAGGGTAGCACAAGTTTCTGGTGGGGGCAGATTAAGTCTGGGACATATCTTTAATCGTTTGGATTTTTTGGAGGCGGCCGGCCACTCAAAGCCACAGGCTCCTCGAGAAAAAGACCGCTCCTTTTCCCTTTAAGGAAAAGTTGCCGGTCCAGGTTGCTGATGTCTGCATGTAGAGCTCCCGTTGGACTGTCAAGGCAGCACCGTTTTGAGGTGGGGGCAGGTTGGGTCTGGGACATATCTTTAATCATTTGGATTTTTTGGAGGCGTCCGGCCACTCAGGGACAAAGTCCCCTGCAGGAAAACACCGGCCCATTTTCCCTGGGAAGGAAAAGTGTCCAGCCCAGGATCCTGCTGTCACTTTGAAGGGTTCCCTTGGGACTGTCAGGGAAGCACAGGTGAGAGGTGGGGGCCGGTTGGGTCTGGGACATATCCTTGTTTGGATTTTTTGGTGGCATCCGGCTACTCAGGGACAAAGGCCCTTGGAGACAAACACCGGCCGTATTCCCTGTTAAGGAAAAGTTGCCAGCCCGTTGTTACTGATCTCAGTTTGTAGGGTTCCCTTGGGACTGTCAGGGCAGCACAGGTTTGAGGTGGGGGCAGGTTGGGTCTGGGACATATCTTTAATCGTTTGGATTTTTTGGAGGCGTCCGGCCACTCAGGGACAAAGGCCCCTGCAGGAAGACACAAGCAATTTTTTCTAGGAAAGAAATATGGTCAACCCTGGTTCCTGATGTCAGCAGGTAGGGTTCCCTTGGGACTGTCAGGGCAGCACAGGTTTGAGGTGGGGGCAGGTTGGGTCTGGGACATATCTTTAATCGTTTGGAGATTTTGGAGGCGGCCGGCCACTCTGGGACAAAGGTTCCTGAAGACAAACACCGGTCCTTTTCCCTGTGACGGAAAAGTTGCCAGCCCAGGTTCCTCTTGTCAGTTTATAGGGTACCTTTGGGACTGTCAGGGTAGCACAAGTTTCTGGTAGGGGCAGATTAAGTCTGGGACATATCTTTAATCGTTTGGATTTTTTGGAGGCATCCGGCTACTCAGGGACAAAGGCCCTTGGAGACAAACACCGGCCGTATTCCCTGTTAAGGAAAAGTTGCCAGCCCTTGTTGCTGATGTCAGTTTGTAGGGTTCCCTTGGGACTGTCAGGGCAGCACAGGTTTGAGGTGGGGGCAGGTTGGGTCTGGGACATATCTTTCATCGTTTGGATTTTTTGGAGGCGGCGGGCCACTCAGGGACAAAAGCCCCTGCAGGAAGACACGAGCAATTTTTTCTAGGAGAGAAATATGGTCAACCCTGGTTCCTGATATCAGCAGGTAGGGTTCTCTTGGGACTGTCAGGGCAGCACAAATTTGAGGTGGGGGCAGGTTAGGTTTGGGACATATCTTTAATCGTTTGGATTTTTTGGAGGCGGCCGGCCACTCAAAGCCACAGGCTCCTCGAGAAAAAGACCGCTCCTTTTCCCTTTAAGGAAAAGTTGCCGGTCCAGGTTGCTGATGTCTGCATGTAAAGTTCCCGTTGGACTGTCAAGGCAGCACCGTTTTGAGGTGGGGGCAGGTTGGGTCTGGGACATATCTTTAATCGTTTGGAGATTTTGGAGGCGGCCGGCCACTCTGGGACAAAGGTTCCTGAAGACAAACACCAGCCCTTTTCCCTGTGACGGAAAAGTTGCCAGCCCAGGTTCCTCTTGTCAGTTTATAGGGTACCTTTGGGACTGTCAGGGTAGCACAAGTTTCTGGTGGGGGCAGATTAAGTCTGGGACATATCTTAAATCGTTTGGATTTTTTGGAGGCATCCGGCTACTCAGGGACAAAGGCCCTTGGAGACAAACACCGGCCGTATTCCCTGTTAAGGAAAAGTTGCCAGCCCTTGTTGCTGATGTCAGTTTGTAGGGTTCCCTTTGGACTGTCAGGGCAGCACAGGTTTGAGGTGGGGGCAGGTTGGGTCTGGGACATATCTTTAATTGTTTGGAGATTTTGGAGGCAGCCGGCCAGTCTGGGACAAAGGCTCCAGAGGACAAACACCGGCCCTTTTCCCTGTGACGGAAAAGTTGCCAGCCCAGGTTCCTCTTGTCAGTTTATAGGGTACCTTTGGGACTGTCAGGGCAGCACAAGTTTGTGGTGGGGGCAGATTAAGTCTGGGACATATCATTAATCGTTTGGATTTTTTGGAGGCATCCGGACACTCAGGGACAAAGGCCCCTGCAGGAATACATGAGCAATTTTTTCTAGGAGAGAAATATGGTCAACCCTGGTTCCTGATGTCAGCAGGTAGGGTTCTCTTGGGACTGTCCGGGCAGCAAAATTTGAGGTGGGGGCAGGTTAGGTTTGGGACATATCTTTAATCGTTTGGATTTTTTGGAGGCATCCGGCCACTCAAAGCCACAGGCTCCTCGAGAAAAAGACCGCTCCTTTTCCCTTTAAGGAAAAGTTGCCGGTCCAGGTTGCTGATGTCTGCATGTAGAGCTCCCGTTGGACTGTCAAGGCAGCAGCGTTTTGAGGTGGGGGCAGCTTGGGTCTGGGAAATATCTTTAATCGTTTGGATTTTTTGGAGGCGTCCGGCCACTCAGGGACAAAGTCCCCTGCAGGAAAACACCGGCCCGTTTTCCCTGGGAAGGAAAAGTGTCCAGCCCAGGATCCTGCTGTCACTTTGAAGGGTTCCCTTGGGACTGTCAGGGAAGCACAGGTGAGAGGTGGGGGCCGGTTGGGTCTGGGACATATCCTTGTTTGGATTTTTTGGTGGCATCCGGCTACTCAGGGACAAAGGCCCTTGGAGACAAACACCGGCCGTATTCCCTGTTAAGGAAAAGTTGCCAGCCCTTGTTACTGATGTCAGTTTGTAGGGTTCCCTTGGGACTGTCAGGGCAGCACAGGTTTGAGGTGGGGGCAGGTTGGGTCTGGGACATATCTTTAATTGTTTGGATTTTTTGGAGGCGTCCGGCCACTCAGGGACAAAGGCCCCTGCAGGAAGACACAAGCAATTTTTTCTAGGAAAGAAATATGGTCAGCCCTGGTTCCTGATGTCAGCAGGTAGGGTTCCCTTGGGACTGTCAGGGCAGCACAGGTTTGAGGTGGGGGCAGGTTGGGTCTGGGACATATCTTTAATCGTTTGGATATTTTGGAGGCAGCCGGCCACTCTGGGACCCAGGCTCCTGAAGACAAACACCGGCCCTTTTCCCTTTGAACGAAAAGTTGCCGGTCCAGGTTCCTGATGTCAGTTAGTAGAGTTCTCTTGAGACTGTTGGGGCAGCACAAATTTGAGGTGGGGGCAGGTTGGGTCTGGGACATATCTTTAATCGTTTGGAGATTTTGGAGGTGGCCGGCCACTCTGGGACAAAGGTTCCTGAAGACAAACACCGGCCCTTTTCCCTGTGACGGAAAAGTTGCCAGCCCAGGTTCCTCTTGTCAGTTTATAGGGTACCTTTGGGACTGTCAGGGTAGCACAAGTTTCTGGTGGGGGCAGATTAAGTCTGGGACATATCTTTAATCGTTTGGATTTTTTGGAGGCATCCGGCCACTCAAAGCCACAGGCTCCTCGAGAAAAAGACCGCTCCTTTTCCCTTTAAGGAAAAGTTGCCGGTCCAGGTTGCTGATGTCTGCATGTAGAGCTCCCGTTGGACTGTCAAGGCAGCACCGTTTTGAGGTGGGGGCAGGTTGGGTCTGGGACATATCTTTAATCATTTGGATTTTTTGGAGGCGTCCGGCCACTCAGGGACAAAGTCCCCTGCAGGAAAACACCGGCCCGTTTTCCCTGGGAAGGAAAAGTGTCCAGCCCAGGATCCTGCTGTCACTTTGAAGGGTTCCCTTGGGACTGTCAGGGAAGCACAGGTGAGAGGTGGGGGCCGGTTGGGTCTGGGACATATCCTTGTTTGGATTTTTTGGTGGCATCCGGCTACTCAGGGACAAAGGCCCTTGGAGACAAACACCGGCCGTATTCCCTGTTAAGGAAAAGTTGCCAGCCCGTTGTTACTGATCTCAGTTTGTAGGGTTCCCTTGGGACTGTCAGGGCAGCACAGGTTTGAGGTGGGGGCAGGTTGGGTCTGGGACATATCTTTAATCGTTTGGATTTTTTGGAGGCGACCGGCCAGTCAAGGCCAAAGGCCCTTGGAGACAAACACCGGCCGTATTCCCTGTGAAGGAAAAGTTGCCAGCCCTGGTTGCTGATGTCAGTTTGTAGGGTTCCCTTTGGACTGTCAGGGCAGCACAGGTTTGAGGTGGGGGCAGGTTGGGTCTGGGACATATCTTTCATCGTTTGGATTTTTTGGAGGCGGCGGGCCACTCAAGGCCAAAGGCTCCTCAAGAAAAAGACCACCCATTTTCCCTGTGAAGGAAAAGTTGCCAAGGCAGGTTCCTGATGTCAGTTTTAGGGTTCCCTTGGGACTGTCAGGGCAGCACAAATTTGAGGTGGGGGCAGGTAGGGTCTGGGACATATCTTTAATCGTTTGGATTTTTTGGAGGCGTCCGGCCACTCAGGGACAAAGTCCCCTGCAGGAAAACACCGGCCCATTTTCCCTGGGAAGGAAAAGTGTCCAGCCCAGGATCCTGCTGTCACTTTGAAGGGTTCCCTTGGGACTGTCAGGGAAGCACAGGTGAGAGGTGGGGGCCGGTTGGGCCTGGGACATATCCTTGTTTGGATTTTTTGGTGGCATCCGGCTACTCAGGGACAAAGGCCCTTGGAGACAAACACCGGCCGTATTCCCTGTTAAGGAAAAGTTGCCAGCCCTTGTTACTGATGTCAGTTTGTAGGGTTCCCTTGGCACTGTCAGGGCAGCACAGGTTTGAGGTGGGGGCAGGTTGGGTCTGGGACATATCTTTAATCGTTTGGATTTTTTGGAGGCGGCCGGCCACTCAGGGACAAAGGCCCCTGCAGGAAGACACAAGCAATTTTTTCTAGGAAAGAAATATGGTCAACCCTGGTTCCTGATGTCAGCAGGTAGGGTTCCCTTGGGACTGTCAGGGCAGCACAGGTTTGAGGTGGGGGCAGGTTGGGTCTGGGACATATCTTTAATCGTTTGGAGATTTTGGAGGCGTCCGGCCACTCAGGGACAAAGTCCCCTGCAGGAAAACACCGGCCCATTTTCCCTGGATAGGAAAAGTGTCCAGCCCAGGATCCTGCTGTCACTTTGAAGGGTTCCCTTGGGACTGTCAGGGTAGCACAGCTTTGAGGTGGGGGCCGGTTGGGTCTGAAACATATCTTTAATCATTTGGATTTTTTGGAGGCGGCCGGCCAGTCAAGGCCAAAGGCCCTTGGAGACAAACACCGGCCGTATTCCCTGTGAAGGAAAAGTTGCCAAGGCAGGTTCCTGATGTCAGTTTTAGGGTTCCCTTGGCACTGTCAGGGCAGCACAGGTTTGAGGTGGGGGCAGGTTGGGTCTGGGACATATCTTTCATCGTTTGGATTTTTTGGAGGCGGCGGGCCACTCAAGGCCAAAGGCTCCTCAAGAAAAAGACCACCCATTTTCCCTGTGAAGGAAAAGTTGCCAAGGCAGGTTCCTGATGTCAGTTTTAGGGTTCCCTTGGGACTGTCAGGGCAGCACAAATTTGAGGTGGGGGCAGGTAGGGTCTGGGACATATCTTTAATTGTTTGGATTTTTTGGAGGGGGCCGGCCACTCTGGGACCCAGGCTCCTGAAGACAAACACCGGCCCTTTTCCCTTTGAACGAAAAGTTGCTAGACCAGGTTCCTGATGTCAGTTAGTAGAGCTCTCTTGGGACTGTCGGGGCAGCACAAATTTGAGGTGCGGGGCAGGTTGGGTCTGGGACATATCTTTAATCGTTTGGAGATTTTGGATGCGGCCGGCCACTCTGGGACAAAGGTTCCTGAAGACAAACACCAGCCCTTTTCCCTGTGACGGAAAAGTTGCCAGCCCAGGTTCCTCTTGTCAGTTTATAGGGTACCTTTGGGACTGTCAGGGTAGCACAAGTTTCTGGTGGGGGCAGATTAAGTCTGGGACATATCTTTAATCGTTTGGATTTTTTGGAGGCATCCGGCTACTCAGGGACAAAGGCCCTTGGAGACAAACACCGGCCGTATTCCCTGTTAAGGAAAAGTTGCCAGCCCTTGTTGCTGATGTCAGTTTGTAGGGTTCCCTTTGGACTGTCAGGGCAGCACAGGTTTGAGGTGGGGGCAGGTTGGGTCTGGGACATATCTTTAATCGTTTGGATTTTTTGGAGGCGGCCGGCCAGTCTGGGACAAAGGCTCCAGAGGACAAACACCGGCCCTTTTCCCTGTGAAGGAAAAGTTGCCAGCCCAGGTTCCTCTTGTCAGTTTATAGGGTACCTTTGGGACTGTCAGGGCAGCACAAGTTTGTGGTGGGGGCAGATTAAGTCTGGGACATATCATTAATCGTTTGGATTTTTTGGAGGCGTCCGGCCACTCAGGGACAAAGGCCCCTGCAGGAATACACGAGCAATTTTTTCTAGGAGAGAAATATGGTCAACCCTGGTTCCTGATGTCAGCAGATAGGGTTCTCTTGGGACTGTCAGGGCAGCACAAATTTGAGGTGCGGGGCAGGTTAGGTTTGGGACATATCTTTAATCGTTTGGATTTTTTGGAGGCGGCCGGCCACTCAAAGCCACAGGCTCCTCGAGAAAAAGACCGCTCCTTTTCCCTTTAAGGAAAAGTTGCCGGTCCAGGTTGCTGATGTCTGCATGTAGAGCTCCCGTTGGACTGTCAAGGCAGCAGCGTTTTGAGGTGGGGGCAGCTTGGGTCTGGGAAATATCTTAAATCGTTTGGATTTTTTGGAGGCGTCCGGCCACTCAGGGACAAAGTCCCCTGCAGGAAAACACCGGCCCGTTTTCCCTGGGAAGGAAAAGTGTCCAGCCCAGGATCCTGCTGTCACTTTGAAGGGTTCCCTTGGGACTGTCAGGGAAGCACAGGTGAGAGGTGGGGGCCGGTTGGGTCTGGGACATATCCTTGTTTGGATTTTTTGGTGGCATCCGGCTACTCAGGGACAAAGGCCCTTGGAGACAAACACCGGCCGTATTCCCTGTTAAGGAAAAGTTGCCAGCCCTTGTTACTGATGTCAGTTTGTAGGGTTCCCTTGGCACTGTCAGGGCAGCACAGGTTTGAGGTGGGGGCAGGTTGGGTCTGGGACATATCTTTAATTGTTTGGATTTTTTGGAGGCGTCCGGCCACTCAGGGACAAAGGCCCCTTCAGGAAGACACAAGCAATTTTTTCTAGGAAAGAAATATGGTCAACCCTGGTTCCTGATGTCAGCAGGTAGGGTTCCCTTGGGACTGTCAGGGCAGCACAGGTTTGAGGTGGGGGCAGGTTGGGTCTGGGACATATCTTTAATCGTTTGGATATTTTGGAGGCAGCCGGCCACTCTGGGACCCAGGCTCCTGAAGACAAACACCGGCCCTTTTCCCTTTGAACGAAAAGTTGCCGGTCCAGGTTCCTGATGTCAGTTAGTAGAGTTCTCTTGAGACTGTTGGGGCAGCACAAATTTGAGGTGGGGGCAGGTTGGGTCTGGGACATATCTTTAATCGTTTGGAGATTTTGGAGGCGGCCGGCCACTCTGGGACAAAGGTTCCTGAAGACAAACACCGGCCCTTTTCCCTGTGACGGAAAAGTTGCCAGCCCAGGTTCCTCTTGTCAGTTTATAGGGTACCTTTGGGACTGTCAGGGTAGCACAAGTTTCTGGTGGGGGCAGATTAAGTCTGGGACATATCTTTAATCGTTTGGATTTTTTGGAGGCGTCCGGCCACTCAAAGCCACAGGCTCCTCGAGAAAAAGACCGCTCCTTTTCCCTTTAAGGAAAAGTTGCCGGTCCAGGTTGCTGATGTCTGCATGTAGAGCTCCCGTTGGACTGTCAAGGCAGCACAGTTTTGAGGTGGGGGCAGGTTGGGTCTGGGACATATCTTTAATCATTTGGATTTTTTGGAGGCGTCCGGCCACTCAGGGACAAAGTCCCCTGCAGGAAAACACCGGCCCATTTTCCCTGGGAAGGAAAAGTGTCCAGCCCAGGATCCTGCTGTCACTTTGAAGGGTTCCCTTGGGACTATCAGGGTAGCACAGCTTTGAGGTGGGGGCCGGTTGGGTCTGAAACATATCTTTAATCATTTGGATTTTTTGGAGGCGGCCGGCCAGTCAAGGCCAAAGGCCCTTGGAGACAAACACCGGCCGTATTCCCTGTGAAGGAAAAGTTGCCAGCCCTGGTTGCTGATGTCAGTTTGTAGGGTTCCCTTTGGACTGTCAGGGCAGCACAGGTTTGAGGTGGGGGCAGGTTGGGTCTGGGACATATCTTTCATCGTTTGGATTTTTTGGAGGCGGCGGGCCACTCAAGGCCAAAGGCTCCTCAAGAAAAAGACCACCCATTTTCCCTGTGAAGGAAAAGTTGCCAAGGCAGGTTCCTGATGTCAGTTTTAGGGTTCCCTTGGGACTGTCAGGGCAGCACAAATTTGAGGTGGGGGCCGGTTGGGCCTGGGACATATCCTTGTTTGGATTTTTTGGTGGCATCCGGCTACTCAGGGACAAAGGCCCTTGGAGACAAACACCGGCCGTATTCCCTGTTAAGGAAAAGTTGCCAGCCCTTGTTGCTGATGTCAGTTTGTAGGGTTCCCTTGGGACTGTCAGGGCAGCACAGGTTTGAGGTGGAGGCAGGTTGGGTCTGGGACATATCTTTAATTGTTTGGATTTTTTGGAGGCGTCCGGCCACTCAGGGACAAAGGCCCCTGCAGGAAGACACAAGCAATTTTTTCTAGGAAAGAAATATGGTCAACCCTGGTTCCTGATGTCAGCAGGTAGGGTTCCCTTGGGACTGTCAGGGCAGCACAGGTTTGAGGTGGGGGCAGGTTGGGTCTGGGACATATCTTTAATCGTTTGGAGATTTTGGAGGCGGCCGGCCACTCTGGGACAAAGGTTCCTGAAGACAAACACCGGCCCTTTTCCCTGTGACGGAAAAGTTGCCAGCCCAGGTTCCTTTTGTCAGTTTATAGGGTACCTTTGGGACTGTCAGGGTAGCACAAGTTTCTGGTGGGGGCAGATTAAGTCTGGGACATATCTTTAATCGTTTGGATTTTTTGGAGGCATCCGGCTACTCAGGGACAAAGGCCCTTGGAGACAAACACCGGCCGTATTCCCTGTTAAGGAAAAGTTGCCAGCCCTTGTTGCTGATGTCAGTTTGTAGGGTTCCCTTTGGACTGTCAGGGCAGCACAGGTTTGAGGTGGGGGCAGGTTGGGTCTGGGACATATCTTTAATCGTTTGGATTTTTTGGAGGCGGCCGGCCAGTCTGGGACAAAGGTTCCTGAAGACAAACACCGGCCCTTTTCCCTGTGAAGGAAAAGTTGCCAGCCCAGGTTCCTCTTGTCAGTTTATAGGGTACCTTTGGGACTGTCAGGGCAGCACAAGTTTGTGGTGGGGGCAGATTAAGTCTGGGACATATCATTAATCGTTTGGATTTTTTGGAGGCGTCCGGCCACTCAGGGACAAAGGCCCCTGCAGGAATACACGAGCAATTTTTTCTAGGAGAGAAATATGGTCAACCCTGGTTCCTGATGTCAGCAGATAGGGTTCTCTTGGGACTGTCCGGGCAGCAAAATTTGAGGTGGGGGCAGGTTGGGTTTGGGACATATCTTTAATCGTTTGGATTTTTTGGAGGCGGCCGGCCACTCAAAGCCACAGGCTCCTCGAGAAAAAGACCGCTCCTTTTCCCTTTAAGGAAAAGTTGCCGGTCCAGGTTGCTGATGTCTGCATGTAGAGCTCCCGTTGGACTGTCAAGGCAGCAGCGTTTTGAGGTGGGGGCAGCTTGGGTCTGGGAAATATCTTAAATCGTTTGGATTTTTTGGAGGCGTCCGGCCACTCAGGGACAAAGTCCCCTGCAGGAAAACACCGGCCC
>NW_027100042.1:0-86045 GCF_031753505.1 Anomalospiza imberbis
TGGCCACTTTTCTTTCCCAGGGAAAAGGGCCGGTCTTTGTCTCCAGGGGCTGTGGCCCTGAGTGGCCCTGAGTGGCCGGCTGCCTGCAAAATATCCGAACGGACGAGGATATGTCCCAGACCCAACCTGCCCCCACCTCAAAACCTGTGCTGCCCTGAAAGTCCTAAGGGAACCCTACAAACTGACATCAGGAACCTGGGCTGGCCACTTTTCTTTCCCAGGGAAAAGGGCCGGTCTTTGTCTCCAGGGGCTGTGGCCCTGAGTGGCCGGCTGCCTGCAAAATATCCGAACGGACGAGGATATGTCCCAGACCCAACCTGCCCCCACCTCAAACCTGTGCTGCCCTGAAAGTCCTAAGGGAACCCTACAAACTGACATCAGGAACCTGGGCTGGCCACTTTTCTTTCCCAGGGAAAAGGGGCCGGTCTTTGTCTCCAGGGGCTGTGGCCCTGAGTGGCCGGCTGCCTGCAAAATATCCGAACGGACGAGGATATGTCCCAGACCCAACCTGCCCCCACCTCAAACCTGTGCTGCCCTGAAAGTCTAAGGGAACCCTACAAACTGACATCAGGAAGCTGGGCTGGCCACTTTTCTTTCCCAGGGAAAAGGGCCGGTCTTTGTCTCCAGGGGCTGTGGCCCTGAGTGGCCGGCTGCCTGCAAAATATCCGAACGGACGAGGATATGTCCCAGACCCAACCTGCCCCCACCTCAAACCTGTGCTGCCCTGACAGTCCCAAGGGAGCCCTACAAACTGACATCAGGAACCTGGGCTGGCCACTTTTCTTTCCCAGGGAAAAGGGCCGGTCTTTGTCTCCAGGGGCTGTGGCCCTGAGTGGCCGGCTGCCTGCAAAATATCCGAACGGACGAGGATATGTCCCAGACCCAACCTGCCCCCACCTCAAACCTGTGCTGCCCTGAAAGTCCTAAGGGAACCCTACAAACTGACATCAGGAACCTGGGCTGGCCACTTTTCTTTCCCAGGGAAAAGGGCCGGTCTTTGTCTCCAGGGGCTGTGGCCCTGAGTGGCCGGCTGCCTGCAAAATATCCGAACGGACGAGGATATGTCCCAGACCCAACCTGCCCCCACCTCAAACCTGTGCTGCCCTGAAAGTCCTAAGGGAACCCTACAAACTGATATCAGGAACCTGGGCTGGCCACTTTTCTTTCCCAGGGAAAAGGGCCGGTCTTTGTCTCCAGGGGCTGTGGCCCTGAGTGGCCGTGAGTGACCGGCTGCCTGCAAAATATCCGAACGGACGAGGATATGTCCCAGACCCAACCTGCCCCCACCTCAAACCTGTGCTGCCCTGAAAGTCCTAAGGGAACCCTACAAACTGACATCAGGAACCTGGGCTGGCCACTTTTCTTTCCCAGGGAAAAGGGCCGGTCTTTGTCTCCAGGGGCTGTGGCCCTGAGTGGCCGGCTGCCTGCAAAATATCCGAATGGACGAGGATATGTCCCAGACCCAACCTGCCCCCACCTCAAACCTGTGCTGCCCTGACAGTCCCAAGGGAACCCTACAAACTGATATCAGGAACCTGGGCTGGCCACTTTTCTTTCCCAGGGAAAAGGGCCGGTCTTTGTCTCCAGGGGCTGTGGCCCTGAGTGGCCGGCTGCCTGCAAAATATCCGAACGGACGAGGATATGTCCCAGACCCAACCTGCCCCCACCTCAAACCTGTGCTGCCCTGAAAGTCCTAAGGGAACCCTACAAACTGACATCAGGAACCTGGGCTGGCCACTTTTCTTTCCCAGGGAAAAGGGCCGGTCTTTGTCTCCAGGGGCTGTGGCCCTGAGTGGCCCTGAGTGGCCGGCTGCCTGCAAAATATCCGAACGGACGAGGATATGTCCCAGACCCAACCTGCCCCCACCTCAAACCTGTGCTGCCCTGAAAGTCCTAAGGGAACCCTACAAACTGACATCAGGAACCTGGGCTGGCCACTTTTCTTTCCCAGGGAAAAGGGCCGGTCTTTGTCTCCAGGGGCTGTGGCCCTGAGTGGCCGGCTGCCTGCAAAATATCCGAACGGACGAGGATATGTCCCAGACCCAACCTGCCCCCACCTCAAACCTGTGCTGCCCTGACAGTCCCAAGGGAACCCTACAAACTGATATCAGGAACCTGGGCTGGCCACTTTTCTTTCCCAGGGAAAAGGGCCGGTCTTTGTCTCCAGGGGCTGTGGCCCTGAGTGGCCGGCTGCCTGCAAAATATCCGAACGGACGAGGATATGTCCCAGACCCAACCTGCCCCCACCTCAAACCTGTGCTGCCCTGAAAGTCCTAAGGGAACCCTACAAACTGACATCAGGAACCTGGGCTGGCCACTTTTCTTTCCCAGGGAAAAGGGCCGGTCTTTGTCTCCAGGGGCTGTGGCCCTGAGTGGCCGGCTGCCTGCAAAATATCCGAACGGACGAGGATATGTCCCAGACCCAACCTGCCCCCACCTCAAACCTGTGCTGCCCTGACAGTCCCAAGGGAACCCTACAAACTGACATCAGGAAGCTGGGCTGGCCACTTTTCTTTCCCAGGGAAAAGGGCCGGTCTTTGTCTCCAGGGGCTGTGGCCCTGAGTGGCCGGCTGCCTGCAAAATATCCGAACGGACGAGGATATGTCCCAGACCCAACCTGCCCCCACCTCAAACCTGTGCTGCCCTGAAAGTCCTAAGGGAACCCTACAAACTGACATCAGGAACCTGGGCTGGCCACTTTTCTTTCCCAGGGAAAAGGGCCGGTCTTTGTCTCCAGGGGCTGTGGCCCTGAGTGGCCGTGAGTGGCCGGCTGCCTGCAAAATATCCGAACGGACGAGGATATGTCCCAGACCCAACCTTGCCCCCACCTCAAACCTGTGCTGCCCTGAAAGTCCTAAGGGAACCCTACAAACTGACATCAGGAACCTGGGCTGGCCACTTTTCTTTCCCAGGGAAAAGGGCCAGTCTTTGTCTCCAGGGGCTGTGGCCCTGAGTGGCCGTGAGTGGCCGGCTGCCTGCAAAATATCCGAACGGACGAGGATATGTCCCAGACCCAACCTGCCCCCACCTCAAACCTGTGCTGCCCTGAAAGTCCTAAGGGAACCCTACAAACTGACATCAGGAAGCTGGGCTGGCCACTTTTCTTTCCCAGGGAAAAGGGCCGGTCTTTGTCTCCAGGGGCTGTGGCCCTGAGTGGCCGGCTGCCTGCAAAATATCCGAACGGACGAGGATATGTCCCAGACCCAACCTGCCCCCACCTCAAACCTGTGCTGCCCTGACAGTCCCAAGGGAACCCTACAAACTGATATCAGGAACCTGGGCTGGCCACTTTTCTTTCCCAGGGAAAAGGGCCGGTCTTTGTCTCCAGGGGCTGAGGCCCTGAGTGGCCGGCTGCCTGCAAAATATCCGAACGGACGAGGATATGTCCCAGACCCAACCTGCCCCCACCTCAAACCTGTGCTGCCCTGAAAGTCCTAAGGGAACCCTACAAACTGACATCAGGAACCTGGGCTGGCCACTTTTCTTTCCCAGGGAAAAGGGCCGGTCTTTGTCTCCAGGGGCTGTGGCCCTGAGTGGCCGGCTGCCTGCAAAATATCCGAACGGACGAGGATATGTCCCAGACCCAACCTGCCCCCACCTCAAACCTGTGCTGCCCTGAAAGTCCTAAGGGAACCCTACAAACTGACATCAGGAACCTGGGCTGGCCACTTTTCTTTCCCAGGGAAAAGGGCCGGTCTTTGTCTCCAGGGGCTGTGGCCCTGAGTGGCCGGCTGCCTGCAAAATATCCGAACGGACAAGGATATGTCCCAGACCCAACCTGCCCCCACCTCAAACCTGTGCTGCCCTGACAGTCCCAAGGGAACCCTACAAACTGATATCAGGAACCTGGGCTGGCCACTTTTCTTTCCCAGGGAAAAGGGCCGGTCTTTGTCTCCAGGGGCTGTGGCCCTGAGTGGCCGGCTGCCTGCAAAATATCCGAACGGACGAGGATATGTCCCAGACCCAACCTGCCCCCACCTCAAACCTGTGCTGCCCTGAAAGTCCTAAGGGAACCCTACAAACTGACATCAGGAACCTGGGCTGGCCACTTTTCTTTCCCAGGGAAAAGGGCCGGTCTTTGTCTCCAGGGGCTGTGGCCCTGAGTGGCCGTGAGTGGCCGGCTGCCTGCAAAATATCCGAACGGACGAGGATATGTCCCAGACCCAACCTGCCCCCACCTCAAACCTGTGCTGCCCTGAAAGTCCTAAGGGAACCCTACAAACTGACATCAGGAACCTGGGCTGGCCACTTTTCTTTCCCAGGGAAAAGGGCCGGTCTTTGTCTCCAGGGGCTGTGGCCCTGAGTGGCCGGCTGCCTGCAAAATATCCGAACGGACGAGGATATGTCCCAGACCCAACCTGCCCCCACCTCAAACCTGTGCTGCCCTGACAGTCCTAAGGGAACCCTACAAACTGATATCAGGAACCTGGGCTGGCCACTTTTCTTTCCCAGGGAAAAGGGCCGGTCTTTGTCTCCAGGGGCTGTGGCCCTGAGTGGCCGGCTGCCTGCAAAATATCCGAACGGACGAGGATATGTCCCAGACCCAACCTGCCCCCACCTCAAACCTGTGCTGCCCTGAAAGTCCTAAGGGAACCCTACAAACTGACATCAGGAACCTGGGCTGGCCACTTTTCTTTCCCAGGGAAAAGGGCCGGTCTTTGTCTCCAGGGGCTGTGGCCCTGAGTGGC
Organism: Anomalospiza imberbis; assembly: GCF_031753505.1. NCBI lineage: Eukaryota > Metazoa > Chordata > Aves > Passeriformes > Viduidae > Anomalospiza > Anomalospiza imberbis. The sequence continues at coordinate 4,689 of NW_027100042.1, forward strand.
CGTGAGTGGCCGGCTGCCTGCAAAATATCCGAACGGACGAGGATATGTCCCAGACCCAACCTGCCCCCACCTCAAACCTGTGCTGCCCTGAAAGTCCTAAGGGAACCCTACAAACTGACATCAGGAACCTGGGCTGGCCACTTTTCTTTCCCAGGGAAAAGGGCCGGTCTTTGTCTCCAGGGGCTGTGGCCCTGAGTGGCCGGCTGCCTGCAAAATATCCGAACGGACGAGGATATGTCCCAGACCCAACCTGCCCCCACCTCAAACCTGTGCTGCCCTGAAAGTCCTAAGGGAACCCTACAAACTGACATCAGGAACCTGGGCTGGCCACTTTTCTTTCCCAGGGAAAAGGGCCGGTCTTTGTCTCCAGGGGCTGTGGCCCTGAGTGGCCCTGAGTGGCCGGCTGCCTGCAAAATATCCGAACGGACGAGGATATGTCCCAGACCCAACCTGCCCCCACCTCAAACCTGTGCTGCCCTGACAGTCCCAAGGGAACCCTACAAACTGATATCAGGAACCTGGGCTGGCCACTTTTCTTTCCCAGGGAAAAGGGCCGGTCTTTGTCTCCAGGGGCTGTGGCCCTGAGTGGCCGGCTGCCTGCAAAATATCCGAACGGACGAGGATATGTCCCAGACCCAACCTGCCCCCACCTCAAACCTGTGCTGCCCTGAAAGTCCTAAGGGAACCCTACAAACTGACATCAGGAAGCTGGGCTGGCCACTTTTCTTTCCCAGGGAAAAGGGCCGGTCTTTGTCTCCAGGGGCTGAGGCCCTGAGTGGCCCTGAGTGGCCGGCTGCCTGCAAAATATCCGAACGGACGAGGATATGTCCCAGACCCAACCTGCCCCCACCTCAAACCTGTGCTGCCCTGAAAGTCCTAAGGGAACCCTACAAACTGACATCAGGAAGCTGGGCTGGCCACTTTTCTTTCCCAGGGAAAAGGGCCGGTCTTTGTCTCCAGGGGCTGTGGCCCTGAGTGGCCGGCTGCCTGCAAAATATCCGAACGGACGAGGATATGTCCCAGACCCAACCTGCCCCCACCTCAAACCTGTGCTGCCCTGACAGTCCCAAGGGAACCCTACAAACTGATATCAGGAACCTGGGCTGGCCACTTTTCTTTCCCAGGGAAAAGGGCCGGTCTTTGTCTCCAGGGGCTGTGGCCCTGAGTGGCCGGCTGCCTGCAAAATATCCGAACGGACGAGGATATGTCCCAGACCCAACCTGCCCCCACCTCAAACCTGTGCTGCCCTGAAAGTCCTAAGGGAACCCTACAAACTGACATCAGGAACCTGGGCTGGCCACTTTTCTTTCCCAGGGAAAAGGGCCGGTCTTTGTCTCCAGGGGCTGTGGCCCTGAGTGGCCGGCTGCCTGCAAAATATCCGAACGGACGAGGATATGTCCCAGACCCAACCTGCCCCCACCTCAAACCTGTGCTGCCCTGACAGTCCCAAGGGAACCCTACAAACTGATATCAGGAACCTGGGCTGGCCACTTTTCTTTCCCAGGGAAAAGGGCCGGTCTTTGTCTCCAGGGGCTGTGGCCCTGAGTGGCCGGCTGCCTGCAAAATATCTGAACGGACGAGGATATGTCCCAGACCCAACCTGCCCCCACCTCAAACCTGTGCTGCCCTGAAAGTCCTAAGGGAACCCTACAAACTGACATCAGGAACCTGGGCTGGCCACTTTTCTTTCCCAGGGAAAAGGGCCGGTCTTTGTCTCCAGGGGCTGTGGCCCTGAGTGGCCGTGAGTGGCCGGCTGCCTGCAAAATATCCGAACGGACGAGGATATGTCCCAGACCCAACCTGCCCCCACCTCAAACCTGTGCTGCCCTGAAAGTCCTAAGGGAACCCTACAAACTGACATCAGGAACCTGGGCTGGCCACTTTTCTTTCCCAGGGAAAAGGGCCGGTCTTTGTCTCCAGGGGCTGTGGCCCTGAGTGGCCGTGAGTGGCCGGCTGCCTGCAAAATATCCGAACGGACGAGGATATGTCCCAGACCCAACCTGCCCCCACCTCAAACCTGTGCTGCCCTGAAAGTCCTAAGGGAACCCTACAAACTGACATCAGGAACCTGGGCTGGCCACTTTTCTTTCCCAGGGAAAAGGGCCGGTCTTTGTCTCCAGGGGCTGTGGCCCTGAGTGGCCGGCTGCCTGCAAAATATCCGAACGGACGAGGATATGTCCCAGACCCAACCTGCCCCCACCTCAAACCTGTGCTGCCCTGAAAGTCCTAAGGGAACCCTACAAACTGACATCAGGAACCTGGGCTGGCCACTTTTCTTTCCCAGGGAAAAGGGCCGGTCTTTGTCTCCAGGGGCTGTGGCCCTGAGTGGCCGGCTGCCTGCAAAATATCCGAACGGACGAGGATATGTCCCAGACCCAACCTGCCCCCACCTCAAACCTGTGCTGCCCTGACAGTCCCAAGGGAACCCTACAAACTGATATCAGGAACCTGGGCTGGCCACTTTTCTTTCCCAGGGAAAAGGGCCGGTCTTTGTCTCCAGGGGCTGTGGCCCTGAGTGGCCGGCTGCCTGCAAAATATCCGAACGGACGAGGATATGTCCCAGACCCAACCTGCCCCCACCTCAAACCTGTGCTGCCCTGAAAGTCCTAAGGGAACCCTACAAACTGACATCAGGAACCTGGGCTGGCCACTTTTCTTTCCCAGGGAAAAGGGCCGGTCTTTGTCTCCAGGGGCTGTGGCCCTGAGTGGCCCTGAGTGGCCGGCTGCCTGCAAAATATCCGAACGGACGAGGATATGTCCCAGACCCAACCTGCCCCCACCTCAAACCTGTGCTGCCCTGAAAGTCCTAAGGGAACCCTACAAACTGACATCAGGAACCTGGGCTGGCCACTTTTCTTTCCCAGGGAAAAGGGCCGGTCTTTGTCTCCAGGGGCTGTGGCCCTGAGTGGCCGGCTGCCTGCAAAATATCCGAACGGACGAGGATATGTCCCAGACCCAACCTGCCCCCACCTCAAACCTGTGCTGCCCTGAAAGTCCTAAGGGAACCCTACAAACTGACATCAGGAACCTGGGCTGGCCACTTTTCTTTCCCAGGGAAAAGGGCCGGTCTTTGTCTCCAGGGGCTGTGGCCCTGAGTGGCCGGCTGCCTGCAAAATATCCGAACGGACGAGGATATGTCCCAGACCCAACCTGCCCCCACCTCAAACCTGTGCTGCCCTGAAAGTCCTAAGGGAACCCTACAAACTGACATCAGGAAGCTGGGCTGGCCACTTTTCTTTCCCAGGGAAAAGGGCCGGTCTTTGTCTCCAGGGGCTGTGGCCCTGAGTGGCCGGCTGCCTGCAAAATATCCGAACGGACGAGGATATGTCCCAGACCCAACCTGCCCCCACCTCAAACCTGTGCTGCCCTGAAAGTCCTAAGGGAACCCTACAAACTGACATCAGGAACCTGGGCTGGCCACTTTTCTTTCCCAGGGAAAAGGGCCGGTCTTTGTCTCCAGGGGCTGTGGCCCTGAGTGGCCGGCTGCCTGCAAAATATCCGAACGGACGAGGATATGTCCCAGACCCAACCTGCCCCCACCTCAAACCTGTGCTGCCCTGACAGTCCCAAGGGAGCCCTACAAACTGACATCAGGAACCTGGGCTGGCCACTTTTCTTTCCCAGGGAAAAGGGCGGTCTTTGTCTCCAGGGGCTGTGGCCCTGAGTGGCCGGCTGCCTGCAAAATATCCGAACGGACGAGGATATGTCCCAGACCCAACCTGCCCCCACCTCAAACCTGTGCTGCCCTGAAAGTCCTAAGGGAACCCTACAAACTGACATCAGGAACCTGGGCTGGCCACTTTTCTTTCCCAGGGAAAAGGGCCGGTCTTTGTCTCCAGGGGCTGTGGCCCTGAGTGGCCCTGAGTGGCCGGCTGCCTGCAAAATATCCGAACGGACGAGGATATGTCCCAGACCCAACCTGCCCCCACCTCAAACCTGTGCTGCCCTGAAAGTCCTAAGGGAACCCTACAAACTGACATCAGGAACCTGGGCTGGCCACTTTTCTTTCCCAGGGAAAAGGGCCGGTCTTTGTCTCCAGGGGCTGTGGCCCTGAGTGGCCGGCTGCCTGCAAAATATCCGAACGGACGAGGATATGTCCCAGACCCAACCTGCCCCCACCTCAAACCTGTGCTGCCCTGACAGTCCCAAGGGAACCCTACAAACTGATATCAGGAACCTGGGCTGGCCACTTTTCTTTCCCAGGGAAAAGGGCCGGTCTTTGTCTCCAGGGGCTGTGGCCCTGAGTGGCCGGCTGCCTGCAAAATATCCGAACGGACGAGGATATGTCCCAGACCCAACCTGCCCCCACCTCAAACCTGTGCTGCCCTGAAAGTCCTAAGGGAACCCTACAAACTGACATCAGGAACCTGGGCTGGCCACTTTTCTTTCCCAGGGAAAAGGGCCGGTCTTTGTCTCCAGGGGCTGTGGCCCTGAGTGGCCCTGAGTGGCCGGCTGCCTGCAAAATATCCGAACGGACGAGGATATGTCCCAGACCCAACCTGCCCCCACCTCAAACCTGTGCTGCCCTGAAAGTCCTAAGGGAACCCTACAAACTGACATCAGGAACCTGGGCTGGCCACTTTTCTTTCCCAGGGAAAAGGGCCGGTCTTTGTCTCCAGGGGCTGTGGCCCTGAGTGGCCGGCTGCCTGCAAAATATCCGAACGGACGAGGATATGTCCCAGACCCAACCTGCCCCCACCTCAAACCTGTGCTGCCCTGACAGTCCCAAGGGAACCCTACAAACTGATATCAGGAACCTGGGCTGGCCACTTTTCTTTCCCAGGGAAAAGGGCCGGTCTTTGTCTCCAGGGGCTGTGGCCCTGAGTGGCCGGCTGCCTGCAAAATATCTGAACGGACGAGGATATGTCCCAGACCCAACCTGCCCCCACCTCAAACCTGTGCTGCCCTGAAAGTCCTAAGGGAACCCTACAAACTGACATCAGGAACCTGGGCTGGCCACTTTTCTTTCCCAGGGAAAAGGGCCGGTCTTTGTCTCCAGGGGCTGTGGCCCTGAGTGGCCGTGAGTGGCCGGCTGCCTGCAAAATATCCGAACGGACGAGGATATGTCCCAGACCCAACCTGCCCCCACCTCAAACCTGTGCTGCCCTGAAAGTCCTAAGGGAACCCTACAAACTGACATCAGGAACCTGGGCTGGCCACTTTTCTTTCCCAGGGAAAAGGGCCGGTCTTTGTCTCCAGGGGCTGTGGCCCTGAGTGGCCGGCTGCCTGCAAAATATCCGAACGGACGAGGATATGTCCCAGACCCAACCTGCCCCCACCTCAAACCTGTGCTGCCCTGAAAGTCCTAAGGGAACCCTACAAACTGACATCAGGAACCTGGGCTGGCCACTTTTCTTTCCCAGGGAAAAGGGCCGGTCTTTGTCTCCAGGGGCTGTGGCCCTGAGTGGCCGGCTGCCTGCAAAATATCCGAACGGACGAGGATATGTCCCAGACCCAACCTGCCCCCACCTCAAACCTGTGCTGCCCTGACAGTCCCAAGGGAACCCTACAAACTGATATCAGGAACCTGGGCTGGCCACTTTTCTTTCCCAGGGAAAAGGGCCGGTCTTTGTCTCCAGGGGCTGTGGCCCTGAGTGGCCGGCTGCCTGCAAAATATCCGAACGGACGAGGATATGTCCCAGACCCAACCTGCCCCCACCTCAAACCTGTGCTGCCCTGAAAGTCCTAAGGGAACCCTACAAACTGACATCAGGAACCTGGGCTGGCCACTTTTCTTTCCCAGGGAAAAGGGCCGGTCTTTGTCTCCAGGGGCTGTGGCCCTGAGTGGCCCTGAGTGGCCGGCTGCCTGCAAAATATCCGAACGGACGAGGATATGTCCCAGACCCAACCTGCCCCCACCTCAAACCTGTGCTGCCCTGAAAGTCCTAAGGGAACCCTACAAACTGACATCAGGAACCTGGGCTGGCCACTTTTCTTTCCCAGGGAAAAGGGCCGGTCTTTGTCTCCAGGGGCTGTGGCCCTGAGTGGCCGTGAGTGGCCGGCTGCCTGCAAAATATCCGAACGGACGAGGATATGTCCCAGACCCAACCTGCCCCCACCTCAAACCTGTGCTGCCCTGACAGTCCCAAGGGAACCCTACAAACTGACATCAGGAACCTGGGCTGGCCACTTTTCTTTCCCAGGGAAAAGGGCCGGTCTTTGTCTCCAGGGGCTGAGGCCCTGAGTGGCCCTGAGTGGCCGGCTGCCTGCAAAATATCCGAACGGACGAGGATATGTCCCAGACCCAACCTGCCCCCACCTCAAACCTGTGCTGCCCTGACAGTCCCAAGGGAACCCTACAAACTGATATCAGGAACCTGGGCTGGCCACTTTTCTTTCCCAGGGAAAAGGGCCGGTCTTTGTCTCCAGGGGCTGTGGCCCTGAGTGGCCAGCTGCCTGCAAAATATCCGAACGGACGAGGATATGTCCCAGACCCAACCTGCCCCCACCTCAAACCTGTGCTGCCCTGAAAGTCCTAAGGGAACCCTACAAACTGACATCAGGAACCTGGGCTGGCCACTTTTCTTTCCCAGGGAAAAGGGCCGGTCTTTGTCTCCAGGGGCTGTGGCCCTGAGTGGCCCTGAGTGGCCGGCTGCCTGCAAAATATCCGAACGGACGAGGATATGTCCCAGACCCAACCTGCCCCCACCTCAAACCTGTGCTGCCCTGAAAGTCCTAAGGGAACCCTACAAACTGACATCAGGAACCTGGGCTGGCCACTTTTCTTTCCCAGGGAAAAGGGCCGGTCTTTGTCTCCAGGGGCTGTGGCCCTGAGTGGCCGGCTGCCTGCAAAATATCCGAACGGACGAGGATATGTCCCAGACCCAACCTGCCCCCACCTCAAACCTGTGCTGCCCTGACAGTCCCAAGGGAACCCTACAAACTGATATCAGGAACCTGGGCTGGCCACTTTTCTTTCCCAGGGAAAAGGGCCGGTCTTTGTCTCCAGGGGCTGTGGCCCTGAGTGGCCGGCTGCCTGCAAAATATCCGAACGGACGAGGATATGTCCCAGACCCAACCTGCCCCCACCTCAAACCTGTGCTGCCCTGAAAGTCCTAAGGGAACCCTACAAACTGACATCAGGAACCTGGGCTGGCCACTTTTCTTTCCCAGGGAAAAGGGCCGGTCTTTGTCTCCAGGGGCTGTGGCCCTGAGTGGCCCTGAGTGGCCGGCTGCCTGCAAAATATCCGAACGGACGAGGATATGTCCCAGACCCAACCTGCCCCCACCTCAAACCTGTGCTGCCCTGAAAGTCCTAAGGGAACCCTACAAACTGACATCAGGAACCTGGGCTGGCCACTTTTCTTTCCCAGGGAAAAGGGCCGGTCTTTGTCTCCAGGGGCTGTGGCCCTGAGTGGCCGGCTGCCTGCAAAATATCCGAACGGACGAGGATATGTCCCAGACCCAACCTGCCCCCACCTCAAACCTGTGCTGCCCTGAAAGTCCTAAGGGAACCCTACAAACTGACATCAGGAACCTGGGCTGGCCACTTTTCTTTCCCAGGGAAAAGGGCCGGTCTTTGTCTCCAGGGGCTGTGGCCCTGAGTGGCCGGCTGCCTGCAAAATATCCGAACGGACGAGGATATGTCCCAGACCCAACCTGCCCCCACCTCAAACCTGTGCTGCCCTGAAAGTCCTAAGGGAACCCTACAAACTGACATCAGGAACCTGGGCTGGCCACTTTTCTTTCCCAGGGAAAAGGGCCGGTCTTTGTCTCCAGGGGCTGTGGCCCTGAGTGGCCGGCTGCCTGCAAAATATCCGAACGGACGAGGATATGTCCCAGACCCAACCTGCCCCCACCTCAAACCTGTGCTGCCCTGACAGTCCCAAGGGAACCCTACAAACTGATATCAGGAACCTGGGCTGGCCACTTTTCTTTCCCAGGGAAAAGGGCCGGTCTTTGTCTCCAGGGGCTGTGGCCCTGAGTGGCCGGCTGCCTGCAAAATATCCGAACGGACGAGGATATGTCCCAGACCCAACCTGCCCCCACCTCAAACCTGTGCTGCCCTGAAAGTCCTAAGGGAACCCTACAAACTGACATCAGGAACCTGGGCTGGCCACTTTTCTTTCCCAGGGAAAAGGGCCGGTCTTTGTCTCCAGGGGCTGTGGCCCTGAGTGGCCCTGAGTGGCCGGCTGCCTGCAAAATATCCGAACGGACGAGGATATGTCCCAGACCCAACCTGCCCCCACCTCAAACCTGTGCTGCCCTGAAAGTCCTAAGGGAACCCTACAAACTGACATCAGGAACCTGGGCTGGCCACTTTTCTTTCCCAGGGAAAAGGGCCGGTCTTTGTCTCCAGGGGCTGTGGCCCTGAGTGGCCGGCTGCCTGCAAAATATCCGAACGGACGAGGATATGTCCCAGACCCAACCTGCCCCCACCTCAAACCTGTGCTGCCCTGAAAGTCCTAAGGGAACCCTACAAACTGACATCAGGAACCTGGGCTGGCCACTTTTCTTTCCCAGGGAAAAGGGCCGGTCTTTGTCTCCAGGGGCTGTGGCCCTGAGTGGCCGGCTGCCTGCAAAATATCCGAACGGACGAGGATATGTCCCAGACCCAACCTGCCCCCACCTCAAACCTGTGCTGCCCTGACAGTCCCAAGGGAACCCTACAAACTGATATCAGGAACCTGGGCTGGCCACTTTTCTTTCCCAGGGAAAAGGGCCGGTCTTTGTCTCCAGGGGCTGTGGCCCTGAGTGGCCCTGAGTGGCCGGCTGCCTGCAAAATATCCGAACGGACGAGGATATGTCCCAGACCCAACCTGCCCCCACCTCAAACCTGTGCTGCCCTGAAAGTCCTAAGGGAACCCTACAAACTGACATCAGGAACCTGGGCTGGCCACTTTTCTTTCCCAGGGAAAAGGGCCGGTCTTTGTCTCCAGGGGCTGTGGCCCTGAGTGGCCGGCTGCCTGCAAAATATCCGAACGGACGAGGATATGTCCCAGACCCAACCTGCCCCCACCTCAAACCTGTGCTGCCCTGAAAGTCCTAAGGGAACCCTACAAACTGACATCAGGAACCTGGGCTGGCCACTTTTCTTTCCCAGGGAAAAGGGCCGGTCTTTGTCTCCAGGGGCTGTGGCCCTGAGTGGCCCTGAGTGGCCGGCTGCCTGCAAAATATCCGAACGGACGAGGATATGTCCCAGACCCAACCTGCCCCCACCTCAAACCTGTGCTGCCCTGAAAGTCCTAAGGGAACCCTACAAACTGACATCAGGAACCTGGGCTGGCCACTTTTCTTTCCCAGGGAAAAGGGCCGGTCTTTGTCTCCAGGGGCTGTGGCCCTGAGTGGCCGGCTGCCTGCAAAATATCCGAACGGACGAGGATATGTCCCAGACCCAACCTGCCCCCACCTCAAACCTGTGCTGCCCTGAAAGTCCTAAGGGAACCCTACAAACTGACATCAGGAACCTGGGCTGGCCACTTTTCTTTCCCAGGGAAAAGGGCCGGTCTTTGTCTCCAGGGGCTGTGGCCCTGAGTGGCCCTGAGTGGCCGGCTGCCTGCAAAATATCCGAACGGACGAGGATATGTCCCAGACCCAACCTGCCCTCACCTCAAACCTGTGCTGCCCTGAAAGTCCTAAGGGAACCCTACAAACTGACATCAGGAACCTGGGCTGGCCACTTTTCTTTCCCAGGGAAAAGGGCCGGTCTTTGTCTCCAGGGGCTGTGGCCCTGAGTGGCCGGCTGCCTGCAAAATATCCGAACGGACGAGGATATGTCCCAGACCCAACCTGCCCCCACCTCAAACCTGTGCTGCCCTGACAGTCCCAAGGGAACCCTACAAACTGATATCAGGAACCTGGGCTGGCCACTTTTCTTTCCCAGGGAAAAGGGCCGGTCTTTGTCTCCAGGGGCTGTGGCCCTGAGTGGCCGGCTGCCTGCAAAATATCCGAACGGACGAGGATATGTCCCAGACCCAACCTGCCCCCACCTCAAACCTGTGCTGCCCTGAAAGTCCTAAGGGAACCCTACAAACTGACATCAGGAAGCTGGGCTGGCCACTTTTCTTTCCCAGGGAAAAGGGCCGGTCTTTGTCTCCAGGGGCTGTGGCCCTGAGTGGCCCTGAGTGGCCGGCTGCCTGCAAAATATCCGAACGGACGAGGATATGTCCCAGACCCAACCTGCCCCCACCTCAAACCTGTGCTGCCCTGAAAGTCCTAAGGGAACCCTACAAACTGACATCAGGAACCTGGGCTGGCCACTTTTCTTTCCCAGGGAAAAGGGCCGGTCTTTGTCTCCAGGGGCTGTGGCCCTGAGTGGCCGGATGCCTGCAAAATATCCGAACGGACGAGGATATGTCCCAGACCCAACCTGCCCCCACCTCAAACCTGTGCTGCCCTGAAAGTCCTAAGGGAACCCTACAAACTGACATCAGGAACCTGGGCTGGCCACTTTTCTTTCCCAGGGAAAAGGGCCGGTCTTTGTCTCCAGGGGCTGTGGCCCTGAGTGGCCGGCTGCCTGCAAAATATCCGAACGGACGAGGATATGTCCCAGACCCAACCTGCCCCCACCTCAAACCTGTGCTGCCCTGAAAGTCCTAAGGGAACCCTACAAACTGACATCAGGAACCTGGGCTGGCCACTTTTCTTTCCCAGGGAAAAGGGCCGGTCTTTGTCTCCAGGGGCTGTGGCCCTGAGTGGCCGGCTGCCTGCAAAATATCCGAACGGACGAGGATATGTCCCAGACCCAACCTGCCCCCACCTCAAACCTGTGCTGCCCTGACAGTCCCAAGGGAACCCTACAAACTGATATCAGGAACCTGGGCTGGCCACTTTTCTTTCCCAGGGAAAAGGGCCGGTCTTTGTCTCCAGGGGCTGTGGCCCTGAGTGGCCGGCTGCCTGCAAAATATCCGAACGGACGAGGATATGTCCCAGACCCAACCTGCCCCCACCTCAAACCTGTGCTGCCCTGAAAGTCCTAAGGGAACCCTACAAACTGACATCAGGAAGCTGGGCTGGCCACTTTTCTTTCCCAGGGAAAAGGGCCGGTCTTTGTCTCCAGGGGCTGTGGCCCTGAGTGGCCGTGAGTGGCCGGCTGCCTGCAAAATATCCGAACGGACGAGGATATGTCCCAGACCCAACCTGCCCCCACCTCAAACCTGTGCTGCCCTGAAAGTCCTAAGGGAACCCTACAAACTGACATCAGGAAGCTGGGCTGGCCACTTTTCTTTCCCAGGGAAAAGGGCCGGTCTTTGTCTCCAGGGGCTGTGGCCCTGAGTGGCCGGCTGCCTGCAAAATATCCGAACGGACGAGGATATGTCCCAGACCCAACCTGCCCCCACCTCAAACCTGTGCTGCCCTGAAAGTCCTAAGGGAACCCTACAAACTGACATCAGGAACCTGGGCTGGCCACTTTTCTTTCCCAGGGAAAAGGGCCGGTCTTTGTCTCCAGGGGCTGTGGCCCTGAGTGGCCGGCTGCCTGCAAAATATCCGAACGGACGAGGATATGTCCCAGACCCAACCTGCCCCCACCTCAAACCTGTGCTGCCCTGACAGTCCCAAGGGAACCCTACAAACTGATATCAGGAACCTGGGCTGGCCACTTTTCTTTCCCAGGGAAAAGGGCCGGTCTTTGTCTCCAGGGGCTGTGGCCCTGAGTGGCCCTGAGTGGCCGGCTGCCTGCAAAATATCCGAACGGACGAGGATATGTCCCAGACCCAACCTGCCCCCACCTCAAACCTGTGCTGCCCTGAAAGTCCTAAGGGAACCCTACAAACTGACATCAGGAACCTGGGCTGGCCACTTTTCTTTCCCAGGGAAAAGGGCCGGTCTTTGTCTCCAGGGGCTGTGGCCCTGAGTGGCCGGCTGCCTGCAAAATATCCGAACGGACGAGGATATGTCCCAGACCCAACCTGCCCCCACCTCAAACCTGTGCTGCCCTGAAAGTCCTAAGGGAACCCTACAAACTGACATCAGGAACCTGGGCTGGCCACTTTTCTTTCCCAGGGAAAAGGGCCGGTCTTTGTCTCCAGGGGCTGTGGCCCTGAGTGGCCCTGAGTGGCCGGCTGCCTGCAAAATATCCGAACGGACGAGGATATGTCCCAGACCCAACCTGCCCCCACCTCAAACCTGTGCTGCCCTGAAAGTCCTAAGGGAACCCTACAAACTGACATCAGGAACCTGGGCTGGCCACTTTTCTTTCCCAGGGAAAAGGGCCGGTCTTTGTCTCCAGGGGCTGTGGCCCTGAGTGGCCGGCTGCCTGCAAAATATCCGAACGGACGAGGATATGTCCCAGACCCAACCTGCCCCCACCTCAAACCTGTGCTGCCCTGAAAGTCCTAAGGGAACCCTACAAACTGACATCAGGAAGCTGGGCTGGCCACTTTTCTTTCCCAGGGAAAAGGCCGGTCTTTGTCTCCAGGGGCTGTGGCCCTGAGTGGCCGGCTGCCTGCAAAATATCCGAACGGACGAGGATATGTCCCAGACCCAACCTGCCCCCACCTCAAACCTGTGCTGCCCTGAAAGTCCTAAGGGAACCCTACAAACTGACATCAGGAACCTGGGCTGGCCACTTTTCTTTCCCAGGGAAAAGGGCCGGTCTTTGTCTCCAGGGGCTGTGGCCCTGAGTGGCCGGCTGCCTGCAAAATATCCGAACGGACGAGGATATGTCCCAGACCCAACCTGCCCCCACCTCAAACCTGTGCTGCCCTGACAGTCCCAAGGGAACCCTACAAACTGATATCAGGAACCTGGGCTGGCCACTTTTCTTTCCCAGGGAAAAGGGCCGGTCTTTGTCTCCAGGGGCTGTGGCCCTGAGTGGCCGGCTGCCTGCAAAATATCCGAACGGACGAGGATATGTCCCAGACCCAACCTGCCCCCACCTCAAACCTGTGCTGCCCTGAAAGTCCTAAGGGAACCCTACAAACTGACATCAGGAACCTGGGCTGGCCACTTTTCTTTCCCAGGGAAAAGGGCCGGTCTTTGTCTCCAGGGGCTGTGGCCCTGAGTGGCCCTGAGTGGCCGGCTGCCTGCAAAATATCCGAACGGACGAGGATATGTCCCAGACCCAACCTGCCCCCACCTCAAACCTGTGCTGCCCTGACAGTCCCAAGGGAACCCTACAAACTGATATCAGGAACCTGGGCTGGCCACTTTTCTTTCCCAGGGAAAAGGGCCGGTCTTTGTCTCCAGGGGCTGTGGCCCTGAGTGGCCGGCTGCCTGCAAAATATCCGAACGGAAGAGGATATGTCCCAGACCCAACCTGCCCCCACCTCAAACCTGTGCTGCCCTGAAAGTCCTAAGGGAACCCTACAAACTGACATCAGGAACCTGGGCTGGCCACTTTTCTTTCCCAGGGAAAAGGGCCGGTCTTTGTCTCCAGGGGCTGTGGCCGTGAGTGGCCGGCTGCCTGCAAAATATCCGAACGGACGAGGATATGTCCCAGACCCAACCTGCCCCCACCTCAAACCTGTGCTGCCCTGAAAGTCCTAAGGGAACCCTACAAACTGACATCAGGAACCTGGGCTGGCCACTTTTCTTTCCCAGGGAAAAGGGCCGGTCTTTGTCTCCAGGGGGTGTGGCCCTGAGTGGCCGGCTGCCTGCAAAATATCCGAACGGACGAGGATATGTCCCAGACCCAACCTGCCCCCACCTCAAACCTGTGCTGCCCTGAAAGTCCTAAGGGAACCCTACAAACTGACATCAGGAACCTGGACTGGCCACTTTTCTTTCCCAGGGAAAAGGGCCGGTCTTTGTCTCCAGGGGCTGTGGCCCTGAGTGGCCGGCTGCCTGCAAAATATCCGAACGGACGAGGATATGTCCCAGACCCAACCTGCCCCCACCTCAAACCTGTGCTGCCCTGAAAGTCCTAAGGGAACCCTACAAACTGACATCAGGAACCTGGGCTGGCCACTTTTCTTTCCCAGGGAAAAGGGCCGGTCTTTGTCTCCAGGGGCTGTGGCCCTGAGTGGCCCTGAGTGGCCGGCTGCCTGCAAAATATCCGAACGGACGAGGATATGTCCCAGACCCAACCTGCCCCCACCTCAAACCTGTGCTGCCCTGAAAGTCCTAAGGGAACCCTACAAACTGACATCAGGAAGCTGGGCTGGCCACTTTTCTTTCCCAGGGAAAAGGGCCGGTCTTTGTCTCCAGGGGCTGTGGCCCTGAGTGGCCGGCTGCCTGCAAAATATCCGAACGGACGAGGATATGTCCCAGACCCAACCTGCCCCCACCTCAAACCTGTGCTGCCCTGAAAGTCCTAAGGGAACCCTACAAACTGACATCAGGAACCTGGGCTGGCTACTTTTCTTTCCCAGGGAAAAGGGCCGGTCTTTGTCTCCAGGGGCTGTGGCCCTGAGTGGCCGGCTGCCTGCAAAATATCCGAACGGACGAGGATATGTCCCAGACCCAACCTGCCCCCACCTCAAACCTGTGCTGCCCTGAAAGTCCTAAGGGAACCCTACAAACTGACATCAGGAACCTGGGCTGGCCACTTTTCTTTCCCAGGGAAAAGGGCCGGTCTTTGTCTCCAGGGGCTGTGGCCCTGAGTGGCCGGCTGCCTGCAAAATATCCGAACGGACGAGGATATGTCCCAGACCCAACCTGCCCCCACCTCAAACTGTGCTGCCCTGAAAGTCCTAAGGGAACCCTACAAACTGACATCAGGAACCTGGGCTGGCCACTTTTCTTTCCCAGGGAAAAGGGCCGGTCTTTGTCTCCAGGGGCTGTGGCCCTGAGTGGCCCTGAGTGGCCGGCTGCCTGCAAAATATCCGAACGGACGAGGATATGTCCCAGACCCAACCTGCCCCCACCTCAAACCTGTGCTGCCCTGACAGTCCCAAGGGAACCCTACAAACTGATATCAGGAACCTGGGCTGGCCACTTTTCTTTCCCAGGGAAAAGGGCCGGTCTTTGTCTCCAGGGGCTGTGGCCCTGAGTGGCCGGCTGCCTGCAAAATATCCGAACGGACGAGGATATGTCCCAGACCCAACCTGCCCCCACCTCAAACCTGTGCTGCCCTGAAAGTCCTAAGGGAACCCTACAAACTGACATCAGGAACCTGGGCTGGCCACTTTTCTTTCCCAGGGAAAAGGGCCGGTCTTTGTCTCCAGGGGCTGTGGCCGTGAGTGGCCGGCTGCCTGCAAAATATCCGAACGGACGAGGATATGTCCCAGACCCAACCTGCCCCCACCTCAAACCTGTGCTGCCCTGAAAGTCCTAAGGGAACCCTACAAACTGACATCAGGAACCTGGGCTGGCCACTTTTCTTTCCCAGGGAAAAGGGCCGGTCTTTGTCTCCAGGGGCTGTGGCCCTGAGTGGCCGGCTGCCTGCAAAATATCCGAACGGACGAGGATATGTCCCAGACCCAACCTGCCCCCACCTCAAACCTGTGCTGCCCTGAAAGTCCTAAGGGAACCCTACAAACTGACATCAGGAACCTGGACTGGCCACTTTTCTTTCCCAGGGAAAAGGGCCGGTCTTTGTCTCCAGGGGCTGTGGCCCTGAGTGGCCGGCTGCCTGCAAAATATCCGAACGGACGAGGATATGTCCCAGACCCAACCTGCCCCCACCTCAAACCTGTGCTGCCCTGAAAGTCCTAAGGGAACCCTACAAACTGACATCAGGAACCTGGGCTGGCCACTTTTCTTTCCCAGGGAAAAGGGCCGGTCTTTGTCTCCAGGGGCTGTGGCCCTGAGTGGCCGTGAGTGGCCGGCTGCCTGCAAAATATCCGAACGGACGAGGATATGTCCCAGACCCAACCTGCCCCCACCTCAAACCTGTGCTGCCCTGAAAGTCCTAAGGGAACCCTACAAACTGACATCAGGAACCTGGGCTGGCCACTTTTCTTTCCCAGGGAAAAGGGCCGGTCTTTGTCTCCAGGGGCTGTGGCCCTGAGTGGCCGGCTGCCTGCAAAATATCCGAACGGACGAGGATATGTCCCAGACCCAACCTGCCCCCACCTCAAACCTGTGCTGCCCTGACAGTCCTAAGGGAACCCTACAAACTGATATCAGGAACCTGGGCTGGCCACTTTTCTTTCCCAGGGAAAAGGGCCGGTCTTTGTCTCCAGGGGCTGTGGCCCTGAGTGGCCGGCTGCCTGCAAAATATCCGAACGGACGAGGATATGTCCCAGACCCAACCTGCCCCCACCTCAAACCTGTGCTGCCCTGAAAGTCCTAAGGGAACCCTACAAACTGACATCAGGAACCTGGGCTGGCCACTTTTCTTTCCCAGGGAAATGGGCCGGTCTTTGTCTCCAGGGGCTGTGGCCCTGAGTGGCCGTGAGTGGCCGGCTGCCTGCAAAATATCCGAACGGACGAGGATATGTCCCAGACCCAACCTGCCCCCACCTCAAACCTGTGCTGCCCTGAAAGTCCTAAGGGAACCCTACAAACTGACATCAGGAACCTGGGCTGGCCACTTTTCTTTCCCAGGGAAAAGGGCCGGTCTTTGTCTCCAGGGGCTGTGGCCCTGAGTGGCCCTGAGTGGCCGGCTGCCTGCAAAATATCCGAACGGACGAGGATATGTCCCAGACCCAACCTGCCCCCACCTCAAACCTGTGCTGCCCTGAAAGTCCTAAGGGAACCCTACAAACTGACATCAGGAAGCTGGGCTGGCCACTTTTCTTTCCCAGGGAAAAGGGCCGGTCTTTGTCTCCAGGGGCTGTGGCCCTGAGTGGCCGGCTGCCTGCAAAATATCCGAACGGACGAGGATATGTCCCAGACCCAACCTGCCCCCACCTCAAACCTGTGCTGCCCTGACAGTCCTAAGGGAACCCTACAAACTGACATCAGGAACCTGGGCTGGCCACTTTTCTTTCCCAGGGAAAAGGGCCGGTCTTTGTCTCCGGGGGCTGTGGCCCTGAGTGGCCGGCTGCCTGCAAAATATCCGAACGGACGAGGATATGTCCCAGACCCAACCTGCCCCCACCTCAAACCTGTGCTGCCCTGAAAGTCCTAAGGGAACCCTACAAACTGACATCAGGAAGCTGGGCTGGCCACTTTTCTTTCCCAGGGAAAAGGGCCGGTCTTTGTCTCCAGGGCCTGTGGCCCTGAGTGGCCGGCTGCCTGCAAAATATCCGAACGGACGAGGATATGTCCCAGACCCAACCTGCCCCCACCTCAAACCTGTGCTGCCCTGAAAGTCCTAAGGGAACCCTACAAACTGACATCAGGAACCTGGGCTGGCCACTTTTCTTTCCCAGGGAAAAGGGCCGGTCTTTGTCTCCAGGGGCTGTGGCCCTGAGTGGCCGGCTGCCTGCAAAATATCCGAACGGACGAGGATATGTCCCAGACCCAACCTGCCCCCACCTCAAACCTGTGCTGCCCTGAAAGTCCTAAGGGAACCCTACAAACTGACATCAGGAACCTGGGCTGGCCACTTTTCTTTCCCAGGGAAAAGGGCCGGTCTTTGTCTCCAGGGGCTGTGGCCGGCTGAGTGGCCCTGAGTGGCCGGCTGCCTGCAAAATATCCGAACGGACGAGGATATGTCCCAGACCCAACCTGCCCCACCTCAAACCTGTGCTGCCCTGAAAGTCCTAAGGGAACCCTACAAACTGACATCAGGAAGCTGGGCTGGCCACTTTTCTTTCCCAGGGAAAAGGGCCGGTCTTTGTCTCCAGGGGCTGTGGCCCTGAGTGGCCGACTGCCTGCAAAATATCCGAACGGACGAGGATATGTCCCAGACCCAACCTGCCCCCACCTCAAACCTGTGCTGCCCTGAAAGTCCTAAGGGAACCCTACAAACTGACATCAGGAAGCTGGGCTGGCCACTTTTCTTTCCCAGGGAAAAGGGCCGGTCTTTGTCTCCAGGGGCTGTGGCCCTGAGTGGCCGGCTGCCTGCAAAATATCCGAACGGACGAGGATATGTCCCAGACCCAACCTGCCCCCACCTCAAACCTGTGCTGCCCTGAAAGTCCTAAGGGAACCCTACAAACTGACATCAGGAACCTGGGCTGGCCACTTTTCTTTCCCAGGGAAAAGGGCCGGTCTTTGTCTCCAGGGGCTGTGGCCCTGAGTGGCCGGCTGCCTGCAAAATAGCCGAACGGACGAGGATATGTCCCAGACCCAACCTGCCCCCACCTCAAACCTGTGCTGCCCTGAAAGTCCTAAGGGAACCCTACAAACTGACATCAGGAAGCTGGGCTGGCCACTTTTCTTTCCCAGGGAAAAGGGCCGGTCTTTGTCTCCAGGGGCTGTGGCCCTGAGTGGCCGGCTGCCTGCAAAATATCCGAACGGATGAGGATATGTCCCAGACCCAACCTGCCCCCACCTCAAACCTGTGCTGCCCTGAAAGTCCTAAGGGAACCCTACAAACTGACATCAGGAACCTGGGCTGGCCACTTTTCTTTCCCAGGGAAAAGGGCCGGTGTTTGTCTCCAGGGGCTGTGGCCGGCTGAGTGGCCCTGAGTGGCCGGCTGCCTGCAAAATATCCGAACGGACGAGGATATGTCCCAGACCCAACCTGCCCCCACCTCAAACCTGTGCTGCCCTGAAAGTCCTAAGGGAACCCTACAAACTGACATCAGGAACCTGGGCTGGCCACTTTTCTTTCCCAGGGAAAAGGGCCGGTCTTTGTCTCCAGGGGCTGTGGCCCTGAGTGGCCGGCTGCCTGCAAAATATCCGAACGGACGAGGATATGTCCCAGACCCAACCTGCCCCCACCTCAAACCTGTGCTGCCCTGAAAGTCCTAAGGGAACCCTACAAACTGACATCAGGAAGCTGGGCTGGCCACTTTTCTTTCCCAGGGAAAAGGGCCGGTCTTTGTCTCCAGGGGCTGTGGCCCTGAGTGGCCGACTGCCTGCAAAATATCCGAACGGACGAGGATATGTCCCAGACCCAACCTGCCCCCACCTCAAACCTGTGCTGCCCTGAAAGTCCTAAGGGAACCCTACAAACTGACATCAGGAAGCTGGGCTGGCCACTTTTCTTTCCCAGGGAAAAGGGCCGGTCTTTGTCTCCAGGGGCTGTGGCCCTGAGTGGCCGGCTGCCTGCAAAATATCCGAACGGACGAGGATATGTCCCAGACCCAACCTGCCCCCACCTCAAACCTGTGCTGCCCTGAAAGTCCTAAGGGAACCCTACAAACTGACATCAGGAACCTGGGCTGGCCACTTTTCTTTCCCAGGGAAAAGGGCCGGTGTTTGTCTCCAGGGGCTGTGGCCCTGAGTGGCCGGCTGCCTGCAAAATATCCGAACGGACGAGGATATGTCCCAGACCCAACCTGCCCCCACCTCAAACCTGTGCTGCCCTGAAAGTCCTAAGGGAACCCTACAAACTGACATCAGGAACCTGGGCTGGCCACTTTTCTTTCCCAGGGAAAAGGGCCGGTCTTTGTCTCCAGGGGCTGTGGCCCTGAGTGGCCGGCTGCCTGCAAAATATCCGAACGGACGAGGATATGTCCCAGACCCAACCTGCCCCCACCTCAAACCTGTGCTGCCCTGACAGTCCCAAGGGAACCCTACAAACTGACATCAGGAACCTGGGCTGGCCACTTTTCTTTCCCAGGGAAAAGGGCCGGTCTTTGTCTCCAGGGGCTGTGGCCCTGAGTGGCCGGCTGCCTGCAAAATATCCGAACGGACGAGGATATGTCCCAGACCCAACCTGCCCCCACCTCAAACCTGTGCTGCCCTGAAAGTCCTAAGGGAACCCTACAAACTGACATCAGGAAGCTGGGCTGGCCACTTTTCTTTCCCAGGGAAAAGGGCCGGTCTTTGTCTCCAGGGGCTGTGGCCCTGAGTGGCCGGCTGCCTGCAAAATATCCGAACGGACGAGGATATGTCCCAGACCCAACCTGCCCCCACCTCAAACCTGTGCTGCCCTGACAGTCCCAAGGGAACCCTACAAACTGACATCAGGAACCTGGGCTGGCCACTTTTCTTTCCCAGGGAAAAGGGCCGGTCTTTGTCTCCAGGGGCTGTGGCCCTGAGTGGCCGGCTGCCTGCAAAATATCCGAACGGACGAGGATATGTCCCAGACCCAACCTGCCCCCACCTCAAACCTGTGCTGCCCTGAAAGTCCTAAGGGAACCCTACAAACTGACATCAGGAACCTGGGCTGGCCACTTTTCTTTCCCAGGGAAAAGGGCCGGTCTTTGTCTCCAGGGGCTGTGGCCCTGAGTGGCCGGCTGCCTGCAAAATATCCGAACGGACGAGGATATGTCCCAGACCCAACCTGCCCCCACCTCAAACCTGTGCTTCCCTGACAGTCCCAAGGGAACCCTACAAACTGATATCAGGAACCCGGGCTGCTGAGTTTGGTTTCACCAGTAGATATCTTTCATTTTTGACCCGGTCCCAGCACTCCTCCTGGGGCCTCTCTCCCTGAGTGTTTTTTTGCCTCTTCCATTTCCAAACACCGCAGTATTTCTCTGAGACCCCATCTACCACCCGCAAGTACTCAGGGTTTTGTTTTTTTTTTTGTGCCAAATGCCTCTTGGAAACTGACAGTATGAAACTTGGCTCTTGGTTTTTTCTGTGCTGGATTTCTCCTGTAGAAAGCTGCCAGCATGTAACCCTTACCACAACCACTTCGCTGGGCCCAGAAATCACAGCCTTCAGACCAGCAGTGTAGGACCCTGCCCACTGCCCCTCCACTGGCACCTTTCCAAAGCCTTCCGCTACATTCCAGTAATACTCCGCATTTCCAGCGGGCAGCCTGTCTGACCCTCATCCTGACCCTAAAAGTGTGCTAAGGAATTCTAAAATAGCCCTTAGGAAGGTGTAACAATACCCTAAAAGACACCAGAAAAGTCCTAAAAAGCCTTCCAAAATCCCCTAAATATTCCTAATAGTCCTGCAAAAAAAACTCAAGGAAACCTGCTCAGCCTCCAAACCCTGCCTGTTGCTCTCTAGCCCACAGATGTCATCCCTACCTTTTTGCAGTGGGTCCTGTTGTGCTCTGAGGGTTCTGTCGTTGTCCTGGTGTGAGGGTCGCTGCCTTGTCCCAGCGGGAGGGTTCCGGTGTGGTCTCGCTGTTTGGGTTGCTGTGTGGTGCTGCTGCTGTCAGGGGTGAAAAGGGAAAAGGCTGTTGTTAGGGGGGCTGCTTAGGCTGAGGTTAGGGCTGGGCTCAGGGGTGGTGCACCTGTACCCTAACTTGCCTCCTAAGCTGTACCCTGTAGCCCTCATCTCCACTGCACTGCCCAGCCCTCAAGCCCTCGCCCTTTACCCCTCAAGCCCTCCCTCTGCCCCCCAGCCCTCAGGCTCTGTGTGTCACCCTCCAGCCCCCCCTTTGCCCCTCAGCTCCTGTGGGTCACCCTTAATCCCTCTCCTTTGCCCCTCAGCCCCCAGCTTCTCTGTGTCACCCTCCAGCTGCCCCTGACCCCCTCAGCATCTCTCTGTGTTACCCACTGTCCCCTCTCCCTGTCCCTCCCTCAGCTCCCAGCCTCTGTCACCCTCAAGCCCCTCAAGCTGCCCCTCAGCCTCTATGTGCCGTGCCATGAAAAGACCCTAAAAACATAAAAATTCCCTAAAAAACCCTCATCTTCAAAATGTCCTAAGAGCCCCACAGAAACACAAAAATAGCCTCAGAATACCCTTAAAATACAAGTAAAATACCCTACTTTTAAAAAAACCCTAAAACACCCTTAAAAATCCCTAAAGAACCTTTTAAAAAGCACTAAATATTCCTAAAAGAGCTCTAATAATACCCCAAAAATCCTTAAAATGCCCTGATAAGACCCTAAACAGACCTAAAAGCTTCCTCAATAAACCTAAAAATACCCTAGTCCTAAGAGTCCTCCACATACCCCCAATAGTCCTAAAAAAGCCCTAAATATTTTTAAATAGTCCTAGGAAAGCACCCCCCCCCAAAAAAAAAAAAAAAAAACAAAAAAAAAAAAACCTATAAGTTCTAATTAGTACTAAGAAAGCCCTTAAAATACCCTAAAAAAATCTTTTAAAAGCCCTGAAAAAGCCCTAAAAGTATCCTAAATATTCCCAGAAAAATCCTAAAAAGCACCTGCAAAAAAAAAAAAGCCCCTAAAATATCCTTTAAAAGCCCTAAAAAAACCCTAAAAAAGTGCTCAGTCCCCAAGCTCTACCGGTCACTCTCTAGCCAGCAAACATCATCCCCGCCTTTTAATTAGGGTCACTGCCTGCAGCTGCTGTTGGGGAAAACTGGTGTTCTAGGGGTGCTGTTTAGGGTGAGCTTAGGGTTGGGCTGAGGGCTGCTGCTGTACCCTAACCCTTCCTGGTACCCTGTGTCCTGTCCTTCCTACCCCTAACCCTCAGTGTCAGCTCTCCACCTGTCAAGTCCCCCCCTCTTTGCCCCTCAGCCCACAATGTCTGTGTGTCACCCCAAGCCCCCGACACTGTCCTGTGGCCCCCTAACCTCCACCGTGCACACTCCACCTGGGTAGGGGTGATTTTAAAAGTGAGGTTAAGGGTGGTGTGAGGGCTGATAAACCTGTCACCCTCAGACACCCCCCACTTTGTCCCTCAAGGCAGCCCCTGCCACTCAGCCTCCTTGTGTCACCCTCAAGTTCCCACCGCAGCCTCTCAGCGTCTCTGTGCCAGCCTGGAGCCCCCCTTTTTACTCCTAAAGACCCCTTCTGCCTCTCAGCTGCCCCCACGTTCTGTGTCACCTCCAGCCCCCTCCCCTCAGCCCCAGGTGCCTTTGTGACACAGCACAGCACACAGATGTGGTCCCTGCCTGTTTTATTTGGGTGTTGTCCTGCTGTGAGGGCCGCACTATCCCCACGAGTCCAGGCTCCCAAGTGCTGCTGCAGGGAGTCGCAGGTGGGCAGTGGGGAGTAAAGGGGTGGAGAAGGGGCCGGCTGGGGAGGGGTGAAGGGAGGAGAGAGGGTGGGGAAGGGGCGGGCTGGAAGTACAGGTAGTGGTGAGGGGTGGAGACGGGGACACAGCAGAACAGGGCTGAGGGGAGGAGGGGAGGGGGCACCCCATACATCCCAGACCAAAGCTACAGCACAATACAATTCGGAATGCAGGGGCAATGCCGAACACCAGCTAAAACCTGACATCAGGAACCAGGGGGGGGTGAGATTTCTTTCCCAGGGAAAAGGGCCGGTCTTTGTCTCCAGGGGCTGTGGCCCTGAGTGGCCGGCTGCCTGCAAAATATCCGAACGGACGAGGATATGTCCCAGACCCAACCTGCCCCCACCTCAAACCTGTGCTGCCCTGAAAGTCCTAAGGGAACCCTACAAACTGACATCAGGAACCTGGGCTGGCCACTTTTCTTTCCCAGGGAAAAGGGCCGGTCTTTGTCTCCAGGGGCTGTGGCCCTGAGTGGCCGGCTGCCTGCAAAATATCCGAACGGACGAGGATATGTCCCAGACCCAACCTGCCCCCACCTCAAACCTGTGCTGCCCTGAAAGTCCTAAGGGAACCCTACAAACTGACATCAGGAAGCTGGGCTGGCCACTTTTCTTTCCCAGGGAAAAGGGCCGGTCTTTGTCTCCAGGGGCTGTGGCCCTGAGTGGCCGGCTGCCTGCAAAATATCCGAACGGACGAGGATATGTCCCCGACCCAACCTGCCCCCACCTCAAACCTGTGCTGCCCTGACAGTCCCAAGGGAACCCTACAATCTGACATCAGGAAGCTGGGCTGGCCACTTTTCTTTCCCAGGGAAAAGGGCCGGTCTTTGTCTCCAGGGGCTGTGGCCCTGAGTGGCCGGCTGCCTGCAAAATATCCGAACGGACGAGGATATGTCCCAGACCCAACCTGCCCCCACCTCAAACCTGTGCTGCCCTGAAAGTCCTAAGGGAACCCTACAAACTGACATCAGGAAGCTGGGCTGGCCACTTTTCTTTCCCAGGGAAAAGGGCCGGTCTTTGTCTCCAGGGGCTGTGGCCGGCTGAGTGGCCCTGAGTGGCCGGCTGCCTGCAAAATATCCGAACGGACGAGGATATGTCCCAGACCCAACCTGCCCCCACCTCAAACCTGTGCTGCCCTGAAAGTCCTAAGGGAACCCTACAAACTGACATCAGGAACCTGGGCTGGCCACTTTTCTTTCCCAGGGAAAAGGGCCGGTCTTTGTCTCCAGGGGCTGTGGCCCTGAGTGGCCGGCTGCCTGCAAAATATCCGAACGGACGAGGATATGTCCCAGACCCAACCTGCCCCCACCTCAAACCTGTGCTGCCCTGAAAGTCCTAAGGGAACCCTACAAACTGACATCAGGAAGCTGGGCTGGCCACTTTTCTTTCCCAGGGAAAAGGGCCGGTCTTTGTCTCCAGGGGCTGTGGCCCTGAGTGGCCGGCTGCCTGCAAAGTATCCGAACGGACGAGGATATGTCCCAGACCCAACCTGCCCCCACCTCAAACCTGTGCTGCCCTGACAGTCCCAAGGGAACCCTACAAACTGACATCAGGAACCTGGGCTGGACACTTTTCTTTCCCAGGGAAAAGGGCCGGTCTTTGTCTCCAGGGGCTGTGGCCCTGAGTGGCCGGCTGCCTGCAAAATATCCGAACGGACGAGGATATGTCCCAGACCCAACCTGCCCCCACCTCAAACCTGTGCTGCCCTGAAAGTCCTAAGGGAACCCTACAAACTGACATCAGGAACCTGGGCTGGACACTTTTCTTTCCCAGGGAAAAGGGCCGGTCTTTGTCTCCAGGGGCTGTGGCCCTGAGTGGCCGGCTGCCTGCAAAATATCCGAACGGACGAGGATATGTCCCAGACCCAACCTGCCCCCACCTCAAACCTGTGCTGCCCTGAAAGTCCTAAGGGAACCCTACAAACTGACATCAGGAAGCTGGGCTGGCCACTTTTCTTTCCCAGGGAAAAGGGCCGGTCTTTGTCTCCAGGGGCTGTGGCCCTGAGTGGCCCTGAGTGGCCAGCTGCCTGCAAAATATCCGAACGGACGAGGATATGTCCCAGACCCAACCTGCCCCCACCTCAAACCTGTGCTGCCCTGAAAGTCCTAAGGGAACCCTACAAACTGACATCAGGAAGCTGGGCTGGCCACTTTTCTTTCCCAGGGAAAAGGCCGGTCTTTGTCTCCAGGGGCTGTGGCCCTGAGTGGCCGGCTGCCTGCAAAATATCCGAACGGACGAGGATATGTCCCAGACCCAACCTGCCCCCACCTCAAACCTGTGCTGCCCTGAAAGTCCTAAGGGAACCCTACAAACTGACATCAGGAAGCTGGGCTGGCCACTTTTCTTTCCCAGGGAAAAGGGCCGGTCTTTGTCTCCAGGGGCTGTGGCCGGCTGAGTGGCCCTGAGTGGCCGGCTGCCTGCAAAATATCCGAACGGACGAGGATATGTCCCAGACCCAACCTGCCCCCACCTCAAACCTGTGCTGCCCTGAAAGTCCTAAGGGAACCCTACAAACTGACATCAGGAACCTGGGCTGGCCACTTCTCTTTCCCAGGGAAAAGGGCCGGTCTTTGTCTCCAGGGGCTGTGGCCCTGAGTGGCCGGCTGCCTGCAAAATATCCGAACGGACGAGGATATGTCCCAGACCCAACCTGCCCCCACCTCAAACCTGTGCTGCCCTGAAAGTCCTAAGGGAACCCTACAAACTGACATCAGGAAGCTGGGCTGGCCACTTTTCTTTCCCAGGGAAAAGGGCCGGTCTTTGTCTCCAGGGGCTGTGGCCCTGAGTGGCCGGCTGCCTGCAAAATATCCGAACGGACGAGGATATGTCCCAGACCCAACCTGCCCCCACCTCAAACCTGTGCTGCCCTGACAGTCCCAAGGGAACCCTACAAACTGACATCAGGAACCTGGGCTGGCCACTTTTCTTTCCCAGGGAAAAGGGCCGGTCTTTGTCTCCAGGGGCTGTGGCCCTGAGTGGCCGGCTGCCTGCAAAATATCCGAACGGACGAGGATATGTCCCAGACCCAACCTGCCCCCACCTCAAACCTGTGCTGCCCTGAAAGTCCTAAGGGAACCCTACAAACTGACATCAGGAACCTGGGCTGGCCACTTTTCTTTCCCAGGGAAAAGGGCCGGTCTTTGTCTCCAGGGGCTGTGGCCCTGAGTGGCCGGCTGCCTGCAAAATATCCGAACGGACGAGGATATGTCCCAGACCCAACATGCCCCCACCTCAAACCTGTGCTGCCCTGAAAGTCCTAAGGGAACCCTACAAACTGACATCAGGAACCTGGGCTGGCCACTTTTCTTTCCCAGGGAAAAGGGCCGGTCTTTGTCTCCAGGGGCTGTGGCCCTGAGTGGCCCTGAGTGGCCAGCTGCCTGCAAAATATCCGAACGGACGAGGATATGTCCCAGACCCAACCTGCCCCCACCTCAAACCTGTGCTGCCCTGAAAGTCCTAAGGGAACCCTACAAACTGACATCAGGAAGCTGGGCTGGCCACTTTTCTTTCCCAGGGAAAAGGGCCGGTCTTTGTCTCCAGGGGCTGTGGCCCTGAGTGTCCGGCTGCCTGCAAAATATCCGAACGGACGAGGATATGTCCCAGACCCAACCTGCCCCCACCTCAAACCTGTGCTGCCCTGAAAGTCCTAAGGGAACCCTACAAACTGACATCAGGAACCTGGGCTGGCCACTTTTCTTTCCCAGGGAAAAGGGCCGGTCTTTGTCTCCAGGGGCTGTGGCCCTGAGTGGCCGGCTGCCTGCAAAATATCCGAACGGACGAGGATATGTCCCAGACCCAACCTGCCCCCACCTCAAACCTGTGCTGCCCTGAAAGTCCTAAGGGAACCCTACAAACTGACATCAGGAACCTGGGCTGGCCACTTTTCTTTCCCAGGGAAAAGGGCCGGTCTTTGTCTCCAGGGGCTGTGGCCCTGAGTGGCCGGCTGCCTGCAAAATATCCGAACGGACGAGGATATGTCCCAGACCCAACCTGCCCCCACCTCAAACCTGTGCTGCCCTGACAGTCCCAAGGGAACCCTACAATCTGACATCAGGAAGCTGGGCTGGCCACTTTTCTTTCCCAGGGAAAAGGGCCGGTCTTTGTCTCCAGGGGCTGTGGCCCTGAGTGGCCGGCTGCCTGCAAAATATCCGAACGGACGAGGATATGTCCCAGACCCAACCTGCCCCCACCTCAAACCTGTGCTGCCCTGACAGTCCCAAGGGAACCCTACAAACTGACATCAGGAAGCTGGGCTGGCCACTTTTCTTTCCCAGGGAAAAGGGCCGGTCTTTGTCTCCAGGGGCTGAGGCCCTGAGTGGCCGGCTGCCTGCAAAATATCTGAACGGACGAGGATATGTCCCAGACCCAACCTGCCCCCACCTCAAACCTGTGCTGCCCTGACAGTCCCAAGGGAACCCTACAATCTGACATCAGGAAGCTGGGCTGGCCACTTTTCTTTCCCAGGGAAAAGGGCCGGTCTTTGTCTCCAGGGGCTGTGGCCCTGAGTGGCCGGCTGCCTGCAAAATATCCGAACGGATGAGGATATGTCCCAGACCCAACCTGCCCCCACCTCAAACCTGTGCTGCCCTGAAAGTCCTAAGGGAACACTACAAACTGACATCAGGAAGCTGGGCTGGCCACTTTTCTTTCCCAGGGAAAAGGGCCGGTCTTTGTCTCCAGGGGCTGTGGCCCTGAGTGGCCGGCTGCCTGCAAAATATCCGAACGGACGAGGATATGTCCCAGACCCAACCTGCCCCCACCTCAAACCTGTGCTGCCCTGACAGTCCCAAGGGAACCCTACAAACTGACATCAGGAACCTGGGCTGGCCACTTTTCTTTCCCAGGGAAAAGGGCCGGTCTTTGTCTCCAGGGGCTGAGGCCCTGAGTGGCCGGCTGCCTGCAAAATATCTGAACGGACGAGGATATGTCCCAGACCCAACCTGCCCCCACCTCAAACCTGTGCTGCCCTGACAGTCCCAAGGGAACCCTACAATCTGACATCAGGAAGCTGGGCTGGCCACTTTTCTTTCCCAGGGAAAAGGGCCGGTCTTTGTCTCCAGGGGCTGTGGCCCTGAGTGGCCGGCTGCCTGCAAAATATCCGAACGGACGAGGATATGTCCCAGACCCAACCTGCCCCCACCTCAAACCTGTGCTGCCCTGACAGTCCCAAGGGAACCCTACAAACTGACATCAGGAACCTGGGCTGGCCACTTTTCTTTCCCAGGGAAAAGGGCCGGTCTTTGTCTCCAGGGGCTGAGGCCCTGAGTGGCCGGCTGCCTGCAAAATATCCGAACGGACGAGGATATGTCCCAGACACAACCTGCCCCCACCTCAAACCTGTGCTGCCCTGACAGTCCCAAGGGAACCCTACAATCTGACATCAGGAAGCTGGGCTGGCCACTTTTCTTTCCCAGGGAAAAGGGCCGGTCTTTGTCTCCAGGGGCTGTGGCCCTGAGTGGCCGGCTGCCTGCAAAATATCCGAACGGACGAGGATATGTCCCAGACCCAACCTGCCCCCACCTCAAACCTGTGCTGCCCTGACAGTCCCAAGGGAACCCTACAAACTGACATCAGGAACCTGGGCTGGCCACTTTTCTTTCCCAGGGAAAAGGGCCGGTCTTTGTCTCCAGGGGCTGAGGCCCTGAGTGGCCGGCTGCCTGCAAAATATCTGAACGGACGAGGATATGTCCCAGACCCAACCTGCCCCCACCTCAAACCTGTGCTGCCCTGACAGTCCCAAGGGAACCCTACAAACTGACATCAGGAAGCTGGGCTGGCCACTTTTCTTTCCCAGGGAAAAGGGCCGGTCTTTGTCTCCAGGGGCTGAGGCCCTGAGTGGCCGGCTGCCTGCAAAATATCTGAACGGACGAGGATATGTCCCAGACCCAACCTGCCCCCACCTCAAACCTGTGCTGCCCTGACAGTCCCAAGGGAACCCTACAATCTGACATCAGGAAGCTGGGCTGGCCACTTTTCTTTCCCAGGGAAAAGGGCCGGTCTTTGTCTCCAGGGGCTGTGGCCCTGAGTGGCCGGCTGCCTGCAAAATATCCGAACGGATGAGGATATGTCCCAGACCCAACCTGCCCCCACCTCAAACCTGTGCTGCCCTGAAAGTCCTAAGAGAACACTACAAACTGACATCAGGAAGCTGGGCTGGCCACTTTTCTTTCCCAGGGAAAAGGGCCGGTTTTTGTCTCCAGGGGCTGTGGCCCTGAGTGGCCGGCTGCCTGCAAAATATCCGAACGGACGAGGATATGTCCCAGACCCAACCTGCCCCCACCTCAAACCTGTGCTGCCCTGAAAGTCCTAAGGGAACCCTACAAACTGACATCAGGAACCTGGGCTGGCCACTTTTCTTTCCCAGGGAAAAGGGCCGGTCTTTGTCTCCAGGGGCTGTGGCCCTGAGTGGCCGGCTGCCTGCAAAATATCCGAACGGATGAGGATATGTCCCAGACCCAACCTGCCCCCACCTCAAACCTGTGCTGCCCTGAAAGTCCTAAGGGAACCCTACAAACTGACATCAGGAACCTGGGCTGGCCACTTTTCTTTCCCAGGGAAAAGGGCCGGTCTTTGTCTCCAGGGGCTGTGGCCCTGAGTGGCCCTGAGTGGCCGGCTGCCTGCAAAATATCCGAACGGACGAGGATATGTCCCAGACCCAACCTGCCCCCACCTCAAACCTGTGCTGCCCTAAAAGTCCTAAGGGAACCCTACAAACTGACATCAGGAAGCTGGGCTGGCCACTTTTCTTTCCCAGGGAAAAGGGCCGGTCTTTGTCTCCAGGGCCTGTGGCCCTGAGTGGCCGGCTGCCTGCAAAATATCTGAACGGACGAGGATATGTCCCAGACCCAACCTGCCCCCACCTCAAACCTGTGCTGCCCTGAAAGTCCTAAGGGAACCCTACAAACTGACATCAGGAACCTGGGCTGGCCACTTTTCTTTCCCAGGGAAAAGGGCCGGTCTTTGTCTCCAGGGGCTGTGGCCCTGAGTGGCCGGCTGCCTGCAAAATATCCGAACGGACGAGGATATGTCCCAGACCCAACCTGCCCGCACCTCAAACCTGTGCTGCCCTGAAAGTCCTAAGGGAACCCTACAAACTGACATCAGGAAGCTGGGCTGGCCACTTTTCTTTCCCAGGGAAAAGGGCCGGTCTTTGTCTCCAGGGGCTGTGGCCGGCTGAGTGGCCCTGAGTGGCCGGCTGCCTGCAAAATATCCGAACGGACGAGGATATGTCCCAGACCCAACCTGCCCCCACCTCAAACCTGTGCTGCCCTGAAAGTCCTAAGGGAACCCTACAAACTGACATCAGGAACCTGGGCTGGCCACTTTTCTTTCCCAGGGAAAAGGGCCGGTCTTTGTCTCCAGGGGCTGTGGCCCTGAGTGGCCGGCTGCCTGCAAAATATCCGAACGGACGAGGATATGTCCCAGACCCAACCTGCCCCCACCTCAAACCTGTGCTGCCCTGACAGTCCCAAGGGAACCCTACAAACTGACATCAGGAACCTGGGCTGGACACTTTTCTTTCCCAGGGAAAAGGGCCGGTCTTTGTCTCCAGGGGCTGTGGCCCTGAGTGGCCGGCTGCCTGCAAAATATCCGAACGGACGAGGATATGTCCCAGACCCAACCTGCCCCCACCTCAAACCTGTGCTGCCCTGAAAGTCCTAAGGGAACCCTACAAACTGACATCAGGAACCTGGGCTGGCCACTTTTCTTTCCCAGGGAAAAGGGCCGGTCTTTGTCTCCAGGGGCTGTGGCCCTGAGTGGCCGGCTGCCTGCAAAATATCCGAACGGACGAGGATATGTCCCAGACCCAACCTGCCCCCACCTCAAACCTGTGCTGCCCTGAAAGGCCTAAGGGAACCCTACAAACTGACATCAGGAACCTGGGCTGGCCACTTTTCTTTCCCAGGGAAAAGGGCCGGTCTTTGTCTCCAGGGGCTGTGGCCCTGAGTGGCCGGCTGCCTGCAAAATATCCGAACGGACGAGGATATGTCCCAGACCCAACCTGCCCCCACCTCAAACCTGTGCTGCCCTGAAAGTCCTAAGGGAACCCTACAAACTGACATCAGGAACCTGGGCTGGCCACTTTTCTTTCCCAGGGAAAAGGGCCGGTCTTTGTCTCCAGGGGCTGTGGCCCTGAGTGGCCGGCTGCCTGCAAAATATCCGAACGGACGAGGATATGTCCCAGACCCAACCTGCCCCCACCTCAAACCTGTGCTGCCCTGAATTCCTAAGGGAACCCTACAAACTGACATCAGGAACCTGGGCTGGCCACTTTTCTTTCCCAGGGAAAAGGGCCGGTCTTTGTCTCCAGGGGCTGTGGCCCTGAGTGGCCGGCTGCCTGCAAAATATCCGAACGGACGAGGATATGTCCCAGACCCAACCTGCCCCCACCTCAAACCTGTGCTGCCCTGAAAGTCCTAAGGGAACCCTACAAACTGACATCAGGAAGCTGGGCTGGCCACTTTTCTTTCCCAGGGAAAAGGGCCGGTCTTTGTCTCCAGGGGCTGTGGCCCTGAGTGGCCGGCTGCCTGCAAAATATCCGAACGGACGAGGATATGTCCCAGACCCAACCTGCCCCCACCTCAAACCTGTGCTGCCCTGACAGTCCCAAGGGAACCCTACAATCTGACATCAGGAAGCTGGGCTGGCCACTTTTCTTTCCCAGGGAAAAGGGCCGGTCCTTGTCTCCAGGGGCTGTGGCCCTGAGTGGCCGGCTGCCTGCAAAATATCCGAACGGACGAGGATATGTCCCAGACCCAACCTGCCCCCACCTCAAACCTGTGCTGCCCTGAAAGTCCTAAGGGAACCCTACAAACTGACATCAGGAACCTGGGCTGGCCACTTTTCTTTCCCAGGGAAAAGGGCCGGTCTTTGTCTCCAGGGGCTGTGGCCCTGAGTGGCCGGCTGCCTGCAAAATATCCGAACGGACGAGGATATGTCCCAGACCCAACCTGCCCCCACCTCAAACCTGTGCTGCCCAGAAAGTCCTAAGGGAACCCTACAAACTGACATCAGGAACCTGGGCTGGCCACTTTTCTTTCCCAGGGAAAAGGGCCGGTCTTTGTCTCCAGGGCCTGTGGCCCTGAGTGGCCGGCTGCCTGCAAAATATCCGAACGGACGAGGATATGTCCCAGACCCAACCTGCCCCCACCTCAAACCTGTGCTGCCCTGAAAGTCCTAAGGGAACACTACAAACTGACATCAGGAAGCTGGGCTGGCCACTTTTCTTTCCCAGGGAAAAGGGCCGGTCTTTGTCTCCAGGGGCTGTGGCCCTGAGTGGCCGGCTGCCTGCAAAATATCCGAACGGACGAGGATATGTCCCAGACCCAACCTGCCCCCACCTCAAACCTGTGCTGCCCTGAAAGTCCTAAGGGAACCCTACAAACTGACATCAGGAAGCTGGGCTGGCCACTTTTCTTTCCCAGGGAAAAGGGCCGGTCTTTGTCTCCAGGGGCTGTGGCCCTGAGTGGCCGGCTGCCTGCAAAATATCCGAACGGACGAGGATATGTCCCAGACCCAACCTGCCCCCACCCCAAACCTGTGCTGCCCTGACAGTCCCAAGAGAACCCTACAAACTGACATCAGGAACCTGGGCTGGCCACTTTTCTTTCCCAGGGAAAAGGGCCGGTCTTTGTCTCCAGGGGCTGTGGCCCTGAGTGGCCGGCTGCCTGCAAAATATCCGAACGGACGAGGATATGTCCCAGACCCAACCTGCCCCCACCTCAAACCTGTGCTGCCCTGACAGTCCCAAGGGAACCCTACAAACTGACATCAGGAACCTGGGCTGGCCACTTTTCTTTCCCAGGGAAAAGGGCCGGTCTTTGTCTCCAGGGGCTGAGGCCCTGAGTGGCCGGCTGCCTGCAAAATATCTGAACGGACGAGGATATGTCCCAGACCCAACCTGCCCCCACCTCAAACCTGTGCTGCCCTGACAGTTCCAAGGGAACCCTACAAACTGACAACAGGAAGCTGGGCTGGCCACTTTTCTTTCCCAGGGAAAAGGGCCGGTCTTTGTCTCCAGGGGCTGTGGCCCTGAGTGGCCGGCTGCCTGCAAAATATCCGAACGGACGAGGATATGTCCCAGACCCAACCTGCCCCCACCTCAAACCTGTGCTGCCCTGAAAGTCCTAAGGGAACCCTACAAACTGACATCAGGAAGCTGGGCTGGCCACTTTTCTTTCCCAGGGAAAAGGGCCCGTCTTTGTCTCCAGGGGCTGTGGCCCTGAGTGGCCGGCTGCCTGCAAAATATCCGAACGGACGAGGATATGTCCCAGACCCAACCTGCCCCCACCTCAAACCTGTGCTGCCCTGAAAGTCCTAAGGGAACCCTACAAACTGACATCAGGAACCTGGGCTGGCCACTTTTCTTTCCCAGGGAAAAGGGCCGGTCTTTGTCTCCAGGGGCTGAGGCCGGCTGAGTGGCCCTGAGTGTCCGGCTGCCTGCAAAATATCCGAACGGACGAGGATATGTCCCAGACCCAACCTGCCCCCACCTCAAACCTGTGCTGCCCTGAAAGTCCTAAGGGAACCCTACAAACTGACATCAGGAACCTGGGCTGGCCACTTTTCTTTCCCAGGGAAAAGGGCCGGTCTTTGTCTCCAGGGGCTGTGGCCCTGAGTGGCCGGCTGCCTGCAAAATATCCGAACGGATGAGGATATGTCCCAGACCCAACCTGCCCCCACCTCAAACCTGTGCTGCCCTGACAGTCCCAAGGGAACCCTACAATCTGACATCAGGAACCTGGGCTGGCCACTTTTCTTTCCCAGGGAAAAGGGCCGGTCTTTGTCTCCAGGGGCTGTGGCCCTGAGTGGCCGGCTGCCTGCAAAATATCCGAACGGACGAGGATATGTCCCAGACCCAACCTGCCCCCACCTCAAACCTGTGCTGCCCTGAAAGTCCTAAGGGAACCCTACAAACTGACATCAGGAAGCTGGGCTGGCCACTTTTCTTTCCCAGGGAAAAGGGCCGGTCTTTGTCTCCAGGGGCTGTGGCCCTGAGTGGCCCTGAGTGGCCGGCTGCCTGCAAAATATCCGAACGGACGAGGATATGTCCCAGACCCAACCTGCCCCCACCTCAAACCTGTGCTGCCCTGAAAGTCCTAAGGGAACCCGACAAACTGACATCAGGAACCTGGGCTGGCCACTTTTCTTTCCCAGGGAAAAGGGCCGGTCTTTGTCTCCAGGGGCTGTGGCCGGCTGAGTGGCCGGCTGCCTGCAAAATATCCGAACGGATGAGGATATGTCCCAGACCCAACCTGCCCCCACCTCAAACCTGTGCTGCCCTGACAGTCCCAAGGGAACCCTACAAACTGACATCAGGAACCTGGGCTGGCCACTTTTCTTTCCCAGGGAAAAGGGCCGGTCTTTGTCTCCAGGGGCTGTGGCCCTGAGTGGCCGGCTGCCTGCAAAATATCCGAACGGACGAGGATATGTCCCAGACCCAACCTGCCCCCACCTCAAACCTGTGCTGCCCTGAAAGTCCTAAGGGAACCCTACAAACTGACATCAGGAACCTGGGCTGGCCACTTTTCTTTCCCAGGGAAAAGGGCCGGTCTTTGTCTCCAGGGGCTGTGGCCCTGAGTGGCCGGCTGCCTGCAAAATATCCGAACGGACGAGGATATGTCCCAGACCCAACCTGCCCCCACCTCAAACCTGTGCTGCCCTGACAGTCCCAAGGGAACCCTACAATCTGACATCAGGAACCTGGGCTGGCCACTTTTCTTTCCCAGGGAAAAGGGCCGGTCTTTGTCTCCAGGGGCTGTGGCCCTGAGTGGCCGGCTGCCTGCAAAATATCCGAACGGACGAGGATATGTCCCAGACCCAACCTGCCCCCACCTCAAACCTGTGCTGCCCTGAAAGTCCTAAGGGAACCCTACAAACTGACATCAGGAACCTGGGCTGGCCACTTTTCTTTCCCAGGGAAAAGGGCCGGTCTTTGTCTCCAGGGGCTGTGGCCCTGAGTGGCCGGCTGCCTGCAAAATATCCGAACGGACGAGGATATGTCCCAGACCCAACCTGCCCCCACCTCAAACCTGTGCTGCCCTGAATTCCTAAGGGAACCCTACAAACTGACATCAGGAACCTGGGCTGGCCACTTTTCTTTCCCAGGGAAAAGGGCCGGTCTTTGTCTCCAGGGGCTGTGGCCCTGAGTGGCCGGCTGCCTGCAAAATATCCGAACGGACGAGGATATGTCCCAGACCCAACCTGCCCCCACCTCAAACCTGTGCTGCCCTGAAAGTCCTAAGGGAACCCTACAAACTGACATCAGGAAGCTGGGCTGGCCACTTTTCTTTCCCAGGGAAAAGGGCCGGTCTTTGTCTCCAGGGGCTGTGGCCCTGAGTGGCCGGCTGCCTGCAAAATATCCGAACGGACGAGGATATGTCCCAGACCCAACCTGCCCCCACCTCAAACCTGTGCTGCCCTGACAGTCCCAAGGGAACCCTACAATCTGACATCAGGAAGCTGGGCTGGCCACTTTTCTTTCCCAGGGAAAAGGGCCGGTCCTTGTCTCCAGGGGCTGTGGCCCTGAGTGGCCGGCTGCCTGCAAAATATCCGAACGGACGAGGATATGTCCCAGACCCAACCTGCCCCCACCTCAAACCTGTGCTGCCCTGAAAGTCCTAAGGGAACCCTACAAACTGACATCAGGAACCTGGGCTGGCCACTTTTCTTTCCCAGGGAAAAGGGCCGGTCTTTGTCTCCAGGGGCTGTGGCCCTGAGTGGCCGGCTGCCTGCAAAATATCCGAACGGACGAGGATATGTCCCAGACCCAACCTGCCCCCACCTCAAACCTGTGCTGCCCAGAAAGTCCTAAGGGAACCCTACAAACTGACATCAGGAAGCTGGGCTGGACACTTTTCTTTCCCAGGGAAAAGGGCCGGTCTTTGTCTCCAGGGCCTGTGGCCCTGAGTGGCCGGCTGCCTGCAAAATATCCGAACGGACGAGGATATGTCCCAGACCCAACCTGCCCCCACCTCAAACCTGTGCTGCCCTGAAAGTCCTAAGGGAACACTACAAACTGACATCAGGAAGCTGGGCTGGCCACTTTTCTTTCCCAGGGAAAAGGGCCGGTCTTTGTCTCCAGGGGCTGTGGCCCTGAGTGGCCGGCTGCCTGCAAAATATCCGAACGGACGAGGATATGTCCCAGACCCAACCTGCCCCCACCTCAAACCTGTGCTGCCCTGAAAGTCCTAAGGGAACCCTACAAACTGACATCAGGAAGCTGGGCTGGACACTTTTCTTTCCCAGGGAAAAGGGCCGGTCTTTGTCTCCAGGGGCTGTGGCCGTGAGTGGCCGGCTGCCTGCAAAATAGCCGAACGGACGAGGATATGTCCCAGACCCAACCTGCCCCCACCTCAAACCTGTGCTGCCCTGAAAGTCCTAAGGGAACCCTACAAACTGACATCAGGAAGCTGGGCTGGCCACTTTTCTTTCCCAGGGAAAAGGGCCGGTCTTTGTCTCCAGGGGCTGTGGCCCTGAGTGGCCGGCTGCCTGCAAAATATCCGAACGGACGAGGATATGTCCCAGACCCAACCTGCCCCCACCCCAAACCTGTGCTGCCCTGACAGTCCCAAGAGAACCCTACAAACTGACATCAGGAACCTGGGCTGGCCACTTTTCTTTCCCAGGGAAAAGGGCCGGTCTTTGTCTCCAGGGGCTGTGGCCCTGAGTGGCCGGCTGCCTGCAAAATATCCGAACGGACGAGGATATGTCCCAGACCCAACCTGCCCCCACCTCAAACCTGTGCTGCCCTGACAGTCCCAAGGGAACCCTACAAACTGACATCAGGAACCTGGGCTGGCCACTTTTCTTTCCCAGGGAAAAGGGCCGGTCTTTGTCTCCAGGGGCTGAGGCCCTGAGTGGCCGGCTGCCTGCAAAATATCCGAACGGACGAGGATATGTCCCAGACCCAACCTGCCCCCACCTCAAACCTGTGCTGCCCTGAAAGTCCTAAGGGAACCCTACAAACTGACATCAGGAACCTGGGCTGGCCACTTTTCTTTCCCAGGGAAAAGGGCCGGTCTTTGTCTCCAGGGGCTGTGGCCGGCTGAGTGGCCCTGAGTGGCCGGCTGCCTGCAAAATATCCGAACGGACGAGGATATGTCCCAGACCCAACCTGCCCCCACCTCAAACCTGTGCTGCCCTGAAAGTCCTAAGGGAACCCTACAAACTGACATCAGGAAGTTGGGCTGGCCACTTTTCTTTCCCAGGGAAAAGGGCCGGTCTTTGTCTCCAGGGGCTGTGGCCGGCTGAGTGGCCGGCTGCCTGCAAAATATCCGAACGGATGAGGATATGTCCCAGACCCAACCTGCCCCCACCTCAAACCTGTGCTGCCCTGACAGTCCCAAGGGAACCCTACAAACTGACATCAGGAACCTGGGCTGGCCACTTTTCTTTCCCAGGGAAAAGGGCCGGTCTTTGTCTCCAGGGGCTGTGGCCCTGAGTGGCCGGCTGCCTGCAAAATATCCGAACGGACGAGGATATGTCCCAGACCCAACCTGCCCCCACCTCAAACCTGTGCTGCCCTGAAAGTCCTAAGGGAACCCTACAAACTGACATCAGGAACCTGGGCTGGCCACTTTTCTTTCCCAGGGAAAAGGGCCGGTCTTTGTCTCCAGGGGCTGTGGCCCTGAGTGGCCGGCTGCCTGCAAAATATCCGAACGGACGAGGATATGTCCCAGACCCAACCTGCCCCCACCTCAAACCTGTGCTGCCCTGACAGTCCCAAGGGAACCCTACAATCTGACATCAGGAACCTGGGCTGGCCACTTTTCTTTCCCAGGGAAAAGGGCCGGTCTTTGTCTCCAGGGGCTGTGGCCGGCTGAGTGGCCCTGAGTGGCCGGCTGCCTGCAAAATATCCGAACGGACGAGGATATGTCCCAGACCCAACCTGCCCCCACCTCAAACCTGTGCTGCCCTGACAGTCCCAAGGGAACCCTACAATCTGACATCAGGAACCTGGGCTGGCCACTTTTCTTTCCCAGGGAAAAGGGCCGGTCTTTGTCTCCAGGGGCTGTGGCACTGAGTGGCCGGCTGCCTGCAAAATATCCGAACGGACGAGGATATGTCCCAGACCCAACCTGCCCCCACCTCAAACCTGTGCTGCCCTGAAAGTCCTAAGGGAACCCTACAAACTGACATCAGGAACCTGGGCTGGCCACTTTTCTTTCCCAGGGAAAAGGGCCGGTCTTTGTCTCCAGGGGCTGTGGCCGGCTGAGTGGCCCTGAGTGGCCGGCTGTCTGCAAAATATCCGAACGGACGAGGATATGTCCCAGACCCAACCTGCCCCCACCTCAAACCTGTGCTGCCCTGAAAGTCCTAAGGGAACCCTACAAACTGACATCAGGAACCTGGGCTGGCCACTTTTCTTTCCCAGGGAAAAGGGCCGGTCTTTGTCTCCAGGGGCTGTGGCCGGCTGAGTGGCCGGCTGCCTGCAAAATATCCGAACGGATGAGGATATGTCCCAGACCCAACCTGCCCCCACCTCAAACCTGTGCTGCCCTGACAGTCCCAAGGGAACCCTACAAACTGACATCAGGAACCTGGGCTGGCCACTTTTCTTTCCCAGGGAAAAGGGCCGGTCTTTGTCTCCAGGGGCTGTGGCCCTGAGTGGCCGGCTGCCTGCAAAATATCCGAACGGACGAGGATATGTCCCAGACCCAACCTGCCCCCACCTCAAACCTGTGCTGCCCTGACAGTCCCAAGGGAACCCTACAAACTGACATCAGGAACCTGGGCTGGCCACTTTTCTTTCCCAGGGAAAAGGGCCGGTCTTTGTCTCCAGGGGCTGTGGCCCTGAGTGGCCGGCTGCCTGCAAAATATCCGAACGGACGAGGATATGTCCCAGACCCAACCTGCCCCCACCTCAAACCTGTGCTGCCCTGACAGTCCCAAGGGAACCCTACAATCTGACATCAGGAACCTGGGCTGGCCACTTTTCTTTCCCAGGGAAAAGGGCCGGTCTTTGTCTCCAGGGGCTGTGGCCGGCTGAGTGGCCCTGAGTGGCCGGCTGCCTGCAAAATATCCGAACGGACAAGGATATGTCCCAGACCCAACCTGCCCCCACCTCAAACCTGTGCTGCCCTGAAAGTCCTAAGGGAACCCTACAAACTGACATCAGGAACCTGGGCTGGCCACTTTTCTTTCCCAGGGAAAAGGGCCGGTCTTTGTCTCCAGGGGCTGTGGCCCTGAGTGGCCGGCTGCCTGCAAAATATCCGAACGGACGAGGATATGTCCCAGACCCAACCTGCCCCCACCTCAAACCTGTGCTGCCCTGACAGTCCCAAGGGAACCCTACAAACTGACATCAGGAACCTGGGCTGGCCACTTTTCTTTCCCAGGGAAAAGGGCCGGTCTTTGTCTCCAGGGGCTGAGGCCCTGAGTGGCCGGCTGCCTGCAAAATATCTGAACGGACGAGGATATGTCCCAGACCCAACCTGCCCCCACCTCAAACCTGTGCTGCCCTGAAAGTCCTAAGGGAACCCTACAAACTGACATGAGGAACCTGGGCTGGCCACTTTTCTTTCCCAGGGAAAAGGGCCGGTCTTTGTCTCCAGGGGCTGTGGCCCTGAGTGGCCGGCTGCCTGCAAAATATCCGAACGGACGAGGATATGTCCCAGACCCAACCTGCCCCCACCTCAAACCTGTGCTGCCCTGAAAGTCCTAAGGGAACCCTACAAACTGACATCAGGAAGCTGGGCTGGCCCCTTTTCTTTCCCAGG
Organism: Anomalospiza imberbis; assembly: GCF_031753505.1. Classification (NCBI taxonomy): domain Eukaryota; kingdom Metazoa; phylum Chordata; class Aves; order Passeriformes; family Viduidae; genus Anomalospiza; species Anomalospiza imberbis. The sequence goes on from NW_027100042.1 coordinate 44,119, forward strand.
GAAAAGGGCCAGTCTTTGTCTCCAGGGGCTGTGGCCGGCTGAGTGGCCCTGAGTGGCCGGCTGCCTGCAAAATATCCGAACGGACGAGGATATGTCCCAGACCCAACCTGCCCCCACCTCAAACCTGTGCTGCCCTGAAAGTCCTAAGGGAACCCTACAAACTGACATCAGGAACCTGGGCTGGCCACTTTTCTTTCCCAGGGAAAAGGGCCGGTCTTTGTCTCCAGGGGCTGTGGCCCTGAGTGGCCGGCTGCCTGCAAAATATCCGAACGGACGAGGATATGTCCCAGACCCAACCTGCCCCCACCTCAAACCTGTGCTGCCCTGAAAGTCCTAAGGGAACCCTACAAACTGACATCAGGAAGCTGGGCTGGCCACTTTTCTTTCCCAGGGAAAAGGGCCGGTCTTTGTCTCCAGGGGCTGTGGCCCTGAGTGGCCGGCTGCCTGCAAAATATCCGAACGGACGAGGATATGTCCCAGACCCAACCTGCCCCCACCTCAAACCTGTGCTGCCCTGAAAGTCCTAAGGGAACCCTACAAACTGACATCAGGAACCTGGGCTGGCCACTTTTCTTTCCCAGGGAAAAGGGCCGGTCTTTGTCTCCAGGGGCTGTGGCCCTGAGTGGCCGGCTGCCTGCAAAATATCCGAACGGACGAGGATATGTCCTAGACCCAACCTGCCCCCACCTCAAACCTGTGCTGCCCTGACAGTCCCAAGGGAACCCTACAAACTGACATCAGGAAGCTGGGCTGGCCACTTTTCTTTCCCAGGGAAAAGGGCCGGTCTTTGTCTCCAGGGGCTGTGGCCCTGAGTGGCCGGCTGCCTGCAAAATATCCGAACGGACGAGGATATGTCCCAGACCCAACCTGCCCCCACCTCAAACCTGTGCTGCCCTGAAAGTCCTAAGGGAACACTACAAACTGACATCAGGAAGCTGGGCTGGCCACTTTTCTTTCCCAGGGAAAAGGGCCGGTCTCTGTCTCCAGGGGCTGTGGCCCTGAGTGGCCGGCTGCCTGCAAAATATCCGAACGGACGAGGATATGTCCCAGACCCAACCTGCCCCCACCTCAAACCTGTGCTGCCCTGACAGTCCCAAGGGAACCCTACAAACTGACATCAGGAACCTGGGCTGGCCACTTTTCTTTCCCAGGGAAAAGGGCCGGTCTTTGTCTCCAGGGGCTGTGGCCCTGAGTGGCCGGCTGCCTGCAAAATATCCGAACGGACGAGGATATGTCCCAGACCCAACCTGCCCCCACCTCAAACCTGTGCTGCCCTGAAAGTCCTAAGGGAACCCTACAATCTGACATCAGGAAGCTGGGCTGGCCACTTTTCTTTCCCAGGGAAAAGGGCCGGTCTTTGTCTCCAGGGGCTGTGGCCCTGAGTGGCCGGCTGCCTGCAAAATATCCGAACGGACGAGGATATGTCCCAGACCCAACCTGCCCGCACCTCAAACCTGTGCTGCCCTGAAAGTCCTAAGGGAACCCTACAAACTGACATCAGGAAGCTGGGCTGGCCACTTTTCTTTCCCAGGGAAAAGGGCCAGTCTTTGTCTCCAGGGGCTGTGGCCGGCTGAGTGGCCCTGAGTGGCCGGCTGCCTGCAAAATATCCGAACGGACGAGGATATGTCCCAGACCCAACCTGCCCCCACCTCAAACCTGTGCTGCCCTGAAAGTCCTAAGGGAACCCTACAAACTGACATCAGGAACCTGGGCTGGCCACTTTTCTTTCCCAGGGAAAAGGGCCGGTCTTTGTCTCCAGGGGCTGTGGCCCTGAGTGGCCGGCTGCCTGCAAAATATCCGAACGGACGAGGATATGTCCCAGACCCAACCTGCCCCCACCTCAAACCTGTGCTGCCCTGACAGTCCCAAGGGAACCCTACAAACTGACATCAGGAAGCTGGGCTGGCCACTTTTCTTTCCCAGGGAAAAGGGCCGGTCTTTGTCTCCAGGGGCTGTGGCCCTGAGTGGCCGGCTGCCTGCAAAATATCCGAACGGACGAGGATATGTCCCAGACCCAACCTGCCCCCACCTCAAACCTGTGCTGCCCTGAAAGTCCTAAGGGAACCCGACAAACTGACATCAGGAACCTGGGCTGGCCACTTTTCTTTCCCAGGGAAAAGGGCCGGTCTTTGTCTCCAGGGGCTGTGGCCCTGAGTGGCCCTGAGTGGCCGGCTGCCTGCAAAATATCCGAACGGACGAGGATATGTCCCAGACCCAACCTGCCCCCACCTCAAACCTGTGCTGCCCTGAAAGTCCTAAGGGAACCCGACAAACTGACATCAGGAACCTGGGCTGGCCACTTTTCTTTCCCAGGGAAAAGGGCCGGTCTTTGTCTCCAGGGGCTGTGGCCCTGAGTGGCCGGCTGCCTGCAAAATATCCGAACGGACGAGGATATGTCCCAGACCCAACCTGCCCCCACCTCAAACCTGTGCTGCCCTGAAAGTCCTAAGGGAACCCTACAAACTGACATCAGGAAGCTGGGCTGGCCACTTTTCTTTCCCAGGGAAAAGGGCCGGTCTTTGTCTCCAGGGGCTGTGGCCCTGAGTGGCCGGCTGCCTGCAAAATAGCCGAACGGACGAGGATATGTCCCAGACCCAACCTGCCCCCACCTCAAACCTGTGCTGCCCTGACAGTCCAAAGAGAGCCCTACAAACTGACATCAGGAACCTGGGCTGGCCACTTTTCTTTCCCAGGGAAAAGGGCCGGTCTCGGTCTCCAGGGGCTGTGGCCCTGAGTGGCCGGCTGCCTGCAAAATATCCGAACGGACGAGGATATGTCCCAGACCCAACCTGCCCCCACCTCAAACCTGTGCTGCCCTGACAGTCCCAAGGGAACCCTACAAACTGACATCAGGAAGCTGGGCTGGCCACTTTTCTTTCCCAGGGAAAAGGGCCGGTCTTTGTCTCCAGGGGCTGTGGCCCTGAGTGGCCGGCTGCCTGCAAAATATCCGAACGGACGAGGATATGTCCCAGACCCAACCTGCCCCCACCTCAAACCTGTGCTGCCCTGAAAGTCCTAAGGGAACCCTACAAACTGACATCAGGAAGCTGGGCTGGCCACTTTTCTTTCCCAGGGAAAAGGGCCGGTCTTTGTCTCCAGGGGCTGTGGCCGGCTGAGTGGCCCTGAGTGGCCGGCTGCCTGCAAAATATCCGAACGGACGAGGATATGTCCCAGACCCAACCTGCCCCCACCTCAAACCTGTGCTGCCCTGAAAGTCCTAAGGGAACCCTACAAACTGACATCAGGAACCTGGGCTGGCCACTTTTCTTTCCCAGGGAAAAGGGCCGGTCTTTGTCTCCAGGGGCTGTGGCCCTGAGTGGCCGGCTGCCTGCAAAATAGCCGAACGGACGAGGATATGTCCCAGACCCAACCTGCCCCCACCTCAAACCTGTGCTGCCCTGAAAGTCCTAAGGGAACCCTACAAACTGACATCAGGAAGCTGGGCTGGCCACTTTTCTTTCCCAGGGAAAAGGGCCGGTCTTTGTCTCCAGGGGCTGTGGCCCTGAGTGGCCGGCTGCCTGCAAAATATCCGAACGGACGAGGATATGTCCCAGACCCAACCTGCCCCCACCTCAAACCTGTGCTGCCCTGAAAGTCCTAAGGGAACCCTACAAACTGACATCAGGAAGTTGGGCTGGCCACTTTTCTTTCCCAGGGAAAAGGGCCGGTCTTTGTCTCCAGGGGCTGTGGCCGGCTGAGTGGCCGGCTGCCTGCAAAATATCCGAACGGATGAGGATATGTCCCAGACCCAACCTGCCCCCACCTCAAACCTGTGCTGCCCTGACAGTCCCAAGGGAACCCTACAAACTGACATCAGGAACCTGGGCTGGCCACTTTTCTTTCCCAGGGAAAAGGGCCGGTCTTTGTCTCCAGGGGCTGTGGCCCTGAGTGGCCGGCTGCCTGCAAAATATCCGAACGGACGAGGATATGTCCCAGACCCAACCTGCCCCCACCTCAAACCTGTGCTGCCCTGAAAGTCCTAAGGGAACCCTACAAACTGACATCAGGAACCTGGGCTGGCCACTTTTCTTTCCCAGGGAAAAGGGCCGGTCTTTGTCTCCAGGGGCTGTGGCCCTGAGTGGCCGGCTGCCTGCAAAATATCCGAACGGACGAGGATATGTCCCAGACCCAACCTGCCCCCACCTCAAACCTGTGCTGCCCTGACAGTCCCAAGGGAACCCTACAATCTGACATCAGGAACCTGGGCTGGCCACTTTTCTTTCCCAGGGAAAAGGGCCGGTCTTTGTCTCCAGGGGCTGTGGCCGGCTGAGTGGCCCTGAGTGGCTGGCTGCCTGCAAAATATCCGAACGGACGAGGATATGTCCCAGACCCAACCTGCCCCCACCTCAAACCTGTGCTGCCCTGACAGTCCCAAGGGAACCCTACAATCTGACATCAGGAACCTGGGCTGGCCACTTTTCTTTCCCAGGGAAAAGGGCCGGTCTTTGTCTCCAGGGGCTGTGGCACTGAGTGGCCAGCTGCCTGCAAAATATCCGAACGGACGAGGATATGTCCCAGACCCAACCTGCCCCCACCTCAAACCTGTGCTGCCCTGAAAGTCCTAAGGGAACCCTACAAACTGACATCAGGAACCTGGGCTGGCCACTTTTCTTTCCCAGGGAAAAGGGCCGGTCTTTGTCTCCAGGGGCTGTGGCCGGCTGAGTGGCCCTGAGTGGCCGGCTGCCTGCAAAATATCCGAACGGACGAGGATATGTCCCAGACCCAACCTGCCCCCACCTCAAACCTGTGCTGCCCTGAAAGTCCTAAGGGAACCCTACAAACTGACATCAGGAAGTTGGGCTGGCCACTTTTCTTTCCCAGGGAAAAGGGCCGGTCTTTGTCTCCAGGGGCTGTGGCCGGCTGAGTGGCCGGCTGCCTGCAAAATATCCGAACGGATGACGATATGTCCCAGACCCAACCTGCCCCCACCTCAAACCTGTGCTGCCCTGACAGTCCCAAGGGAACCCTACAAACTGACATCAGGAACCTGGGCTGGCCACTTTTCTTTCCCAGGGAAAAGGGCCGGTCTTTGTCTCCAGGGGCTGTGGCCCTGAGTGGCCGGCTGCCTGCAAAATATCCGAATGGACGAGGATATGTCCCAGACCCAACCTGCCCCCACCTCAAACCTGTGCTGCCCTGAAAGTCCTAAGGGAACCCTACAAACTGACATCAGGAACCTGGGCTGGCCACTTTTCTTTCCCAGGGAAAAGGGCCGGTCTTTGTCTCCAGGGGCTGTGGCCCTGAGTGGCCGGCTGCCTGCAAAATATCCGAACGGACGAGGATATGTCCCAGACCCAACCTGCCCCCACCTCAAACCTGTGCTGCCCTGACAGTCCCAAGGGAACCCTACAATCTGACATCAGGAACCTGGGCTGGCCACTTTTCTTTCCCAGGGAAAAGGGCCGGTCTTTGTCTCCAGGGGCTGTGGCCGGCTGAGTGGCCCTGAGTGGCCGGCTGCCTGCAAAATATCCGAACGGACGAGGATATGTCCCAGACCCAACCTGCCCCCACCTCAAACCTGTGCTGCCCTGAAAGTCCTAAGGGAACCCTACAAACTGACATCAGGAAGCTGGGCTGGCCACTTTTCTTTCCCAGGGAAAAGGGCCGGTCTTTGTCTCCAGGGGCTGTGGCCGGCTGAGTGGCCGGCTGCCTGCAAAATATCCGAACGGACGAGGATATGTCCCAGACCCAACCTGCCCCCACCTCAAACCTGTGCTGCCCTGACAGTCCCAAGAGAACCCTACAAACTGACATCAGGAAGCTGGGCTGGCCACTTTTCTTTCCCAGGGAAAAGGGCCGGTCTTTGTCTCCAGGGGCTGTGGCCCTGAGTGGCCGGCTGCCTGCAAAATATCCGAACGGACGAGGATATGTCCCAGACCCAACCTGCCCCCACCTCAAACCTGTGCTGCCCTGACAGTCCCAAGGGAACCCTACAAACTGACATCAGGAACCTGGGCTGGCCACTTTTCTTTCCCAGGGAAAAGGGCCGGTCTTTGTCTCCAGGGGCTGAGGCCCTGAGTGGCCGGCTGCCTGCAAAATATCCGAACGGACGAGGATATGTCCCAGACCCAACCTGCCCCCACCTCAAACCTGTGCTGCCCTGAAAGTCCTAAGGGAACCCTACAAACTGACATGAGGAACCTGGGCTGGCCACTTTTCTTTCCCAGGGAAAAGGGCCGGTCTTTGTCTCCAGGGGCTGTGGCCCTGAGTGGCCGGCTGCCTGCAAAATATCCGAACGGACGAGGATATGTCCCAGACCCAACCTGCCCCCACCTCAAACCTGTGCTGCCCTGAAAGTCCTAAGGGAACCCTACAAACTGACATCAGGAAGCTGGGCTGGCCACTTTTCTTTCCCAGGGAAAAGGGCCAGTCTTTGTCTCCAGGGGCTGTGGCCGGCTGAGTGGCCCTGAGTGGCCGGCTGCCTGCAAAATATCCGAACGGACGAGGATATGTCCCAGACCCAACCTGCCCCCACCTCAAACCTGTGCTGCCCTGAAAGTCCTAAGGGAACCCTACAAACTGACATCAGGAACCTGGGCTGGCCACTTTTCTTTCCCAGGGAAAAGGGCCGGTCTTTGTCTCCAGGGGCTGTGGCCCTGAGTGGCCGGCTGCCTGCAAAATATCCGAACGGACGAGGATATGTCCCAGACCCAACCTGCCCCCACTTCAAACCTGTGCTGCCCTGAAAGTCCTAAGGGAACCCTACAAACTGACATCAGGAAGCTGGGCTGGCCACTTTTCTTTCCCAGGGAAAAGGGCCGGTCTTTGTCTCCAGGGGCTGTGGCCCTGAGTGGCCGGCTGCCTGCAAAATATCCGAACGGACGAGGATATGTCCCAGACCCAACCTGCCCCCACCTCAAACCTGTGCTGCCCTGAAAGTCCTAAGGGAACCCTACAAACTGACATCAGGAACCTGGGCTGGCCACTTTTCTTTCCCAGGGAAAAGGGCCGGTCTTTGTCTCCAGGGGCTGTGGCCCTGAGTGGCCGGCTGCCTGCAAAATATCCGAACGGACGAGGATATGTCCTAGACCCAACCTGCCCCCACCTCAAACCTGTGCTGCCCTGACAGTCCCAAGGGAACCCTACAAACTGACATCAGGAAGCTGGGCTGGCCACTTTTCTTTCCCAGGGAAAAGGGCCGGTCTTTGTCTCCAGGGGCTGTGGCCCTGAGTGGCCGGCTGCCTGCAAAATATCCGAACGGACGAGGATATGTCCCAGACCCAACCTGCCCCCACCTCAAACCTGTGCTGCCCTGAAAGTCCTAAGGGAACACTACAAACTGACATCAGGAAGCTGGGCTGGCCACTTTTCTTTCCCAGGGAAAAGGGCCGGTCTCTGTCTCCAGGGGCTGTGGCCCTGAGTGGCCGGCTGCCTGCAAAATATCCGAACGGACGAGGATATGTCCCAGACCCAACCTGCCCCCACCTCAAACCTGTGCTGCCCTGACAGTCCCAAGGGAACCCTACAAACTGACATCAGGAACCTGGGCTGGCCACTTTTCTTTCCCAGGGAAAAGGGCCGGTCTTTGTCTCCAGGGGCTGTGGCCCTGAGTGGCCGGCTGCCTGCAAAATATCCGAACGGACGAGGATATGTCCCAGACCCAACCTGCCCCCACCTCAAACCTGTGCTGCCCTGAAAGTCCTAAGGGAACCCTACAATCTGACATCAGGAAGCTGGGCTGGCCACTTTTCTTTCCCAGGGAAAAGGGCCGGTCTTTGTCTCCAGGGGCTGTGGCCCTGAGTGGCCGGCTGCCTGCAAAATATCCGAACGGACGAGGATATGTCCCAGACCCAACCTGCCCGCACCTCAAACCTGTGCTGCCCTGAAAGTCCTAAGGGAACCCTACAAACTGACATCAGGAAGCTGGGCTGGCCACTTTTCTTTCCCAGGGAAAAGGGCCGGTCTTTGTCTCCAGGGGCTGTGGCCGGCTGAGTGGCCCTGAGTGGCCGGCTGCCTGCAAAATATCCGAACGGACGAGGATATGTCCCAGACCCAACCTGCCCCCACCTCAAACCTGTGCTGCCCTGAAAGTCCTAAGGGAACCCTACAAACTGACATCAGGAACCTGGGCTGGCCACTTTTCTTTCCCAGGGAAAAGGGCCGGTCTTTGTCTCCAGGGGCTGTGGCCCTGAGTGGCCGGCTGCCTGCAAAATATCCGAACGGACGAGGATATGTCCCAGACCCAACCTGCCCCCACCTCAAACCTGTGCTGCCCTGACAGTCCCAAGGGAACCCTACAAACTGACATCAGGAAGCTGGGCTGGCCACTTTTCTTTCCCAGGGAAAAGGGCCGGTCTTTGTCTCCAGGGGCTGTGGCCCTGAGTGGCCGGCTGCCTGCAAAATATCCGAACGGACGAGGATATGTCCCAGACCCAACCTGCCCCCACCTCAAACCTGTGCTGCCCTGAAAGTCCTAAGGGAACCCTACAAACTGACATCAGGAAGCTGGGCTGGCCACTTTTCTTTCCCAGGGAAAAGGGCCGGTCTTTGTCTCCAGGGGCTGTGGCCCTGAGTGGCCCTGAGTGGCCGGCTGCCTGCAAAATATCCGAACGGACGAGGATATGTCCCAGACCCAACCTGCCCCCACCTCAAACCTGTGCTGCCCTGAAAGTCCTAAGGGAACCCGACAAACTGACATCAGGAACCTGGGCTGGCCACTTTTCTTTCCCAGGGAAAAGGGCCGGTCTTTGTCTCCAGGGGCTGTGGCCCTGAGTGGCCGGCTGCCTGCAAAATATCCGAACGGACGAGGATATGTCCCAGACCCAACCTGCCCCCACCTCAAACCTGTGCTGCCCTGAAAGTCCTAAGGGAACCCTACAAACTGACATCAGGAAGCTGGGCTGGCCACTTTTCTTTCCCAGGGAAAAGGGCCGGTCTTTGTCTCCAGGGGCTGTGGCCCTGAGTGGCCGGCTGCCTGCAAAATATCCGAACGGACGAGGATATGTCCCAGACCCAACCTGCCCCCACCTCAAACCTGTGCTGCCCTGACAGTCCAAAGAGAGCCCTAAAAACTGACATCAGGAACCTGGGCTGGCCACTTTTCTTTCCCAGGGAAAAGGGCCGGTCTCTGTCTCCAGGGGCTGTGGCCCTGAGTGGCCGGCTGCCTGCAAAATATCCGAACGGACGAGGATATGTCCCAGACCCAACCTGCCCCCACCTCAAACCTGTGCTGCCCTGACAGTCCCAAGGGAACCCTACAAACTGACATCAGGAAGCTGGGCTGGCCACTTTTCTTTCCCAGGGAAAAGGGCCGGTCTTTGTCTCCAGGGGCTGTGGCCCTGAGTGGCCGGCTGCCTGCAAAATATCCGAACGGACGAGGATATGTCCCAGACCCAACCTGCCCCCACCTCAAACCTGTGCTGCCCTGAAAGTCCTAAGGGAACCCTACAAACTGACATCAGGAACCTGGGCTGGCCACTTTTCTTTCCCAGGGAAAAGGGCCGGTCTTTGTCTCCAGGGGCTGTGGCCGGCTGAGTGGCCCTGAGTGGCCGGCTGCCTGCAAAATATCCGAACGGACGAGGATATGTCCCAGACCCAACCTGCCCCCACCTCAAACCTGTGCTGCCCTGACAGTCCAAAGAGAGCCCTAAAAACTGACATCAGGAACCTGGGCTGGCCACTTTTCTTTCCCAGGGAAAAGGGCCGGTCTCTGTCTCCAGGGGCTGTGGCCCTGAGTGGCCGGCTGCCTGCAAAATATCCGAATGGACGAGGATATGTCCCAGACCCAACCTGCCCCCACCTCAAACCTGTGCTGCCCTGACAGTCCCAAGGGAACCCTACAAACTGACATCAGGAACCTGGGCTGGCCACTTTTCTTTCCCAGGGAAAAGGGCCGGTCTTTGTCTCCAGGGGCTGTGGCCCTGAGTGGCCGGCTGCCTGCAAAATATCCGAACGGACGAGGATATGTCCCAGACCCAACCTGCCCCCACCTCAAACCTGTGCTGCCCTGAAAGTCCTAAGGGAACCCTACAAACTGACATCAGGAACCTGGGCTGGCCACTTTTCTTTCCCAGGGAAAAGGGCCGGTCTTTGTCTCCAGGGGCTGTGGCCCTGAGTGGCCGGCTGCCTGCAAAATATCCGAACGGACGAGGATATGTCCCAGACCCAACCTGCCCCCACCTCAAACCTGTGCTGCCCTGAAAGTCCTAAGGGAACCCTACAAACTGACATCAGGAACCTGGGCTGGCCACTTTTCTTTCCCAGGGAAAAGGGCCGGTCTTTGTCTCCAGGGGCTGTGGCCGGCTGAGTGGCCCTGAGTGGCCGGCTGCCTGCAAAATATCCGAACGGACGAGGATATGTCCCAGACCCAACCTGCCCCCACCTCAAACCTGTGCTGCCCTGAAAGTCCTAAGGGAACCCTACAAACTGACATCAGGAACCTGGGCTGGCCACTTTTCTTTCCCAGGGAAAAGGGCCGGTCTTTGTCTCCAGGGGCTGTGGCCCTGAGTGGCCGGCTGCCTGCAAAATATCCGAACGGACGAGGATATGTCCCAGACCCAACCTGCCCCCACCTCAAACCTGTGCTGCCCTGAAAGTCCTAAGGGAACCCTACAAACTGACATCAGGAACCTGGGCTGGCCACTTTTCTTTCCCAGGGAAAAGGGCCGGTCTTTGTCTCCAGGGGCTGTGGCCCTGAGTGGCCGGCTGCCTGCAAAATATCCGAACGGACGAGGATATGTCCCAGACCCAACCTGCCCCCACCTCAAACCTGTGCTGCCCTGACAGTCCCAAGGGAACCCTACAAACTGACATCAGGAAGCTGGGCTGGCCACTTTTCTTTCCCAGGGAAAAGGGCCGGTCTTTGTCTCCAGGGGCTGTGGCCCTGAGTGGCCGGCTGCCTGCAAAATATCCGAACGGACGAGGATATGTCCCAGACCCAACCTGCCCCCACCTCAAACCTGTGCTGCCCTGAAAGTCCTAAGGGAACCCTACAAACTGACATCAGGAAGCTGGGCTGGCCACTTTTCTTTCCCAGGGAAAAGGGCCGGTCTTTGTCTCCAGGGGCTGTGGCCCTGAGTGGCCCTGAGTGGCCGGCTGCCTGCAAAATATCCGAACGGACGAGGATATGTCCCAGACCCAACCTGCCCCCACCTCAAACCTGTGCTGCCCTGAAAGTCCTAAGGGAACCCTACAAACTGACATCAGGAACCTGGGCTGGCCACTTTTCTTTCCCAGGGAAAAGGGCCGGTCTTTGTCTCCAGGGGCTGTGGCCCTGAGTGGCCGGCTGCCTGCAAAATATCCGAACGGACGAGGATATGTCCCAGACCCAACCTGCCCCCACCTCAAACCTGTGCTGCCCTGAAAGTCCTAAGGGAACCCTACAAACTGACATCAGGAACCTGGGCTGGCCACTTTTCTTTCCCAGGGAAAAGGGCCGGTCTTTGTCTCCAGGGGCTGTGGCCCTGAGTGGCCGGCTGCCTGCAAAATATCCGAACGGACGAGGATATGTCCCAGACCCAACCTGCCCCCACCTCAAACCTGTGCTGCCCTGACAGTCCAAAGAGAGCCCTAAAAACTGACATCAGGAACCTGGGCTGGCCACTTTTCTTTCCCAGGGAAAAGGGCCGGTCTCTGTCTCCAGGGGCTGTGGCCCTGAGTGGCCGGCTGCCTGCAAAATATCCGAACGGACGAGGATATGTCCCAGACCCAACCTGCCCCCACCTCAAACCTGTGCTGCCCTGACAGTCCCAAGGGAACCCTACAAACTGACATCAGGAAGCTGGGCTGGCCACTTTTCTTTCCCAGGGAAAAGGGCCGGTCTTTGTCTCCAGGGGCTGTGGCCCTGAGTGGCCGGCTGCCTGCAAAATATCCGAACGGACGAGGATATGTCCCAGACCCAACCTGCCCCCACCTCAAACCTGTGCTGCCCTGAAAGTCCTAAGGGAACCCTACAAACTGACATCAGGAACCTGGGCTGGCCACTTTTCTTTCCCAGGGAAAAGGGCCGGTCTTTGTCTCCAGGGGCTGTGGCCGGCTGAGTGGCCCTGAGTGGCCGGCTGCCTGCAAAATATCCGAACGGACGAGGATATGTCCCAGACCCAACCTGCCCCCACCTCAAACCTGTGCTGCCCTGAAAGTCCTAAGGGAACCCTACAAACTGACATCAGGAACCTGGGCTGGCCACTTTTCTTTCCCAGGGAAAAGGGCCGGTCTTTGTCTCCAGGGGCTGTGGCCCTGAGTGGCCGGCTGCCTGCAAAATATCCGAACGGACGAGGATATGTCCCAGACCCAACCTGCCCCCACCTCAAACCTGTGCTGCCCTGAAAGTCCTAAGGGAACCCTACAAACTGACATCAGGAACCTGGGCTGGCCACTTTTCTTTCCCAGGGAAAAGGGCCGGTCTTTGTCTCCAGGGGCTGTGGCCCTGAGTGGCCGGCTGCCTGCAAAATATCCGAACGGACGAGGATATGTCCCAGACCCAACCTGCCCCCACCTCAAACCTGTGCTGCCCTGAAAGTCCTAAGGGAACCCTACAAACTGACATCAGGAAGCTGGGCTGGCCACTTTTCTTTCCCAGGGAAAAGGGCCGGTCTTTGTCTCCAGGGGCTGTGGCCCTGAGTGGCCGGCTGCCTGCAAAATATCCGAACGGACGAGGATATGTCCCAGACCCAACCTGCCCCCACCTCAAACCTGTGCTGCCCTGAAAGTCCTAAGGGAACCCTACAAACTGACATCAGGAAGCTGGGCTGGCCACTTTTCTTTCCCAGGGAAAAGGGCCGGTCTTTGTCTCCAGGGGCTGTGGCCCTGAGTGGCCGGCTGCCTGCAAAATATCCGAACGGACGAGGATATGTCCCAGACCCAACCTGCCCCCACCTCAAACCTGTGCTGCCCTGAAAGTCCTAAGGGAACCCTACAAACTGACATCAGGAACCTGGGCTGGCCACTTTTCTTTCCCAGGGAAAAGGGCCGGTCTTTGTCTCCAGGGGCTGTGGCCCTGAGTGGCCGGCTGCCTGCAAAATATCCGAACGGACGAGGATATGTCCCAGACCCAACCTGCCCCCACCTCAAACCTGTGCTGCCCTGACAGTCCAAAGAGAGCCCTAAAAACTGACATCAGGAACCTGGGCTGGCCACTTTTCTTTCCCAGGGAAAAGGGCCGGTCTCTGTCTCCAGGGGCTGTGGCCCTGAGTGGCCGGCTGCCTGCAAAATATCCGAATGGACGAGGATATGTCCCAGACCCAACCTGCCCCCACCTCAAACCTGTGCTGCCCTGACAGTCCTAAGGGAACCCTACAAACTGACATCAGGAACCTGGGCTGGCCACTTTTCTTTCCCAGGGAAAAGGGCCGGTCTTTGTCTCCAGGGGCTGTGGCCCTGAGTGGCCGGCTGCCTGCAAAATATCCGAACGGACGAGGATATGTCCCAGACCCAACCTGCCCCCACCTCAAACCTGTGCTGCCCTGAAAGTCCTAAGGGAACCCTACAAACTGACATCAGGAACCTGGGCTGGCCACTTTTCTTTCCCAGGGAAAAGGGCCGGTCTTTGTCTCCAGGGGCTGTGGCCCTGAGTGGCCGGCTGCCTGCAAAATATCCGAACGGACGAGGATATGTCCCAGACCCAACCTGCCCCCACCTCAAACCTGTGCTGCCCTGAAAGTCCTAAGGGAACCCTACAAACTGACATCAGGAACCTGGGCTGGCCACTTTTCTTTCCCAGGGAAAAGGGCCGGTCTTTGTCTCCAGGGGCTGTGGCCGGCTGAGTGGCCCTGAGTGGCCGGCTGCCTGCAAAATATCCGAACGGACGAGGATATGTCCCAGACCCAACCTGCCCCCACCTCAAACCTGTGCTGCCCTGAAAGTCCTAAGGGAACCCTACAAACTGACATCAGGAACCTGGGCTGGCCACTTTTCTTTCCCAGGGAAAAGGGCCGGTCTTTGTCTCCAGGGGCTGTGGCCCTGAGTGGCCGGCTGCCTGCAAAATATCCGAACGGACGAGGATATGTCCCAGACCCAACCTGCCCCCACCTCAAACCTATGCTGCCCTGAAAGTCCTAAGGGAACCCTACAAACTGACATCAGGAACCTGGGCTGGCCACTTTTCTTTCCCAGGGAAAAGGGCCGGTCTTTGTCTCCAGGGGCTGTGGCCCTGAGTGGCCGGCTGCCTGCAAAATATCCGAACGGACGAGGATATGTCCCAGACCCAACCTGCCCCCACCTCAAACCTGTGCTGCCCTGAAAGTCCTAAGGGAACCCTACAAACTGACATCAGGAAGCTGGGCTGGCCACTTTTCTTTCCCAGGGAAAAGGGCCGGTCTTTGTCTCCAGGGGCTGTGGCCCTGAGTGGCCGGCTGCCTGCAAAATATCCGAACGGACGAGGATATGTCCCAGACCCAACCTGCCCCACCTCAAACCTGTGCTGCCCTGAAAGTCCTAAGGGAACCCTACAAACTGACATCAGGAACCTGGGCTGGCTACTTTTCTTTCCCAGGGAAAAGGGCCGGTCTTTGTCTCCAGGGGCTGTCGCCGGCTGAGTGGCCCTGAGTGGCCGGCTGCCTGCAAAATATCCGAACGGATGAGGATATGTCCCAGACCCAACCTGCCCCCACCTCAAACCTGTGCTGCCCTGAAAGTCCTAAGGGAACCCTACAAACTGACATCAGGAACCTGGGCTGGCCACTTTTCTTTCCCAGGGAAAAGGGCCGGTCTTTGTCTCCAGGGGCTGTGGCCCTGAGTGGCCGGCTGCCTGCAAAATATCCGAACGGACGAGGATATGTCCCAGACCCAACCTGCCCTCACCTCAAACCTGTGCTGCCCTGAAAGTCCTAAGGGAACCCTACAAACTGACATCAGGAAGCTGGGCTGGCCACTTTTCTTTCCCAGGGAAAAGGGCCGGTCTTTGTCTCCAGGGGCTGTGGCCCTGAGTGGCCGGCTGCCTGCAAAATATCCGAACGGACGAGGATATGTCCCAGACCCAACCTGCCCCCACCTCAAACCTGTGCTGCCCTGAAAGTCCTAAGGGAACCCTACAAACTGACATCAGGAACCTGGGCTGGCCACTTTTCTTTCCCAGGGAAAAGGGCCGGTCTTTGTCTCCAGGGGCTGTGGCCCTGAGTGGCCGGCTGCCTGCAAAATATCCGAACGGACGAGGATATGTCCCAGACCCAACCTGCCCCCACCTCAAACCTGTGCTGCCCTGAAAGTCCTAAGGGAACCCTACAAACTGACATCAGGAACCTGGGCTGGCCACTTTTCTTTCCCAGGGAAAAGGGCCGGTCTTTGTCTCCAGGGGCTGTGGCCCTGAGTGGCCGGCTGCCTGCAAAATATCCGAACGGACGAGGATATGTCCCAGACCCAACCTGCCCCCACCTCAAACCTGTGCTGCCCTGACAGTCCAAAGAGAGCCCTAAAAACTGACATCAGGAACCTGGGCTGGCCACTTTTCTTTCCCAGGGAAAAGGGCCGGTCTCTGTCTCCAGGGGCTGTGGCCCTGAGTGGCCGGCTGCCTGCAAAATATCCGAATGGACGAGGATATGTCCCAGACCCAACCTGCCCCCACCTCAAACCTGTGCTGCCCTGACAGTCCTAAGGGAACCCTACAAACTGACATCAGGAACCTGGGCTGGCCACTTTTCTTTCCCAGGGAAAAGGGCCGGTCTTTGTCTCCAGGGGCTGTGGCCCTGAGTGGCCGGCTGCCTGCAAAATATCCGAACGGACGAGGATATGTCCCAGACCCAACCTGCCCCCACCTCAAACCTGTGCTGCCCTGAAAGTCCTAAGGGAACCCTACAAACTGACATCAGGAACCTGGGCTGGACACTTTTCTTTCCCAGGGAAAAGGGCCGGTCTTTTGTCTCCAGGGGCTGTGGCCCTGAGTGGCCGGCTGCCTGCAAAATATCCGAACGGACGAGGATATGTCCCAGACCCAACCTGCCCCCACCTCAAACCTGTGCTGCCCTGAAAGTCCTAAGGGAACCCTACAAACTGACATCAGGAACCTGGGCTGGCCACTTTTCTTTCCCAGGGAAAAGGGCCGGTCTTTGTCTCCAGGGGCTGTGGCCGGCTGAGTGGCCCTGAGTGGCCGGCTGCCTGCAAAATATCCGAACGGACGAGGATATGTCCCAGACCCAACCTGCCCCCACCTCAAACCTGTGCTGCCCTGAAAGTCCTAAGGGAACCCTACAAACTGACATCAGGAACCTGGGCTGGCCACTTTTCTTTCCCAGGGAAAAGGGCCGGTCTTTGTCTCCAGGGGCTGTGGCCCTGAGTGGCCGGCTGCCTGCAAAATATCCGAACGGACGAGGATATGTCCCAGACCCAACCTGCCCCCACCTCAAACCTATGCTGCCCTGAAAGTCCTAAGGGAACCCTACAAACTGACATCAGGAACCTGGGCTGGCCACTTTTCTTTCCCAGGGAAAAGGGCCGGTCTTTGTCTCCAGGGGCTGTGGCCCTGAGTGGCCGGCTGCCTGCAAAATATCCGAACGGACGAGGATATGTCCCAGACCCAACCTGCCCCCACCTCAAACCTGTGCTGCCCTGAAAGTCCTAAGGGAACCCTACAAACTGACATCAGGAAGCTGGGCTGGCCACTTTTCTTTCCCAGGGAAAAGGGCCGGTCTTTGTCTCCAGGGGCTGTGGCCCTGAGTGGCCGGCTGCCTGCAAAATATCCGAACGGACGAGGATATGTCCCAGACCCAACCTGCCCCCACCTCAAACCTGTGCTGCCCTGAAAGTCCTAAGGGAACCCTACAAACTGACATCAGGAACCTGGGCTGGCTACTTTTCTTTCCCAGGGAAAAGGGCCGGTCTTTGTCTCCAGGGGCTGTCGCCGGCTGAGTGGCCCTGAGTGGCCGGCTGCCTGCAAAATATCCGAACGGACGAGGATATGTCCCAGACCCAACCTGCCCCCACCTCAAACCTGTGCTGCCCTGAAAGTCCTAAGGGAACCCTACAAACTGACATCAGGAACCTGGGCTGGCCACTTTTCTTTCCCAGGGAAAAGGGCCGGTCTTTGTCTCCAGGGGCTGTGGCCCTGAGTGGCCGGCTGCCTGCAAAATATCCGAACGGACGAGGATATGTCCCAGACCCAACCTGCCCTCACCTCAAACCTGTGCTGCCCTGAAAGTCCTAAGGGAACCCTACAAACTGACATCAGGAAGCTGGGCTGGCCACTTTTCTTTCCCAGGGAAAAGGGCCGGTCTTTGTCTCCAGGGGCTGTGGCCCTGAGTGGCCGGCTGCCTGCAAAATATCCGAACGGACGAGGATATGTCCCAGACCCAACCTGCCCCCACCTCAAACCTGTGCTGCCCTGAAAGTCCTAAGGGAACCCTACAAACTGACATCAGGAACCTGGGCTGGCCACTTTTCTTTCCCAGGGAAAAGGGCCGGTCTTTGTCTCCAGGGGCTGTGGCCCTGAGTGGCCGGCTGCCTGCAAATATCCGAACGGACGAGGATATGTCCCAGACCCAACCTGCCCCCACCTCAAACCTGTGCTGCCCTGAAAGTCCTAAGGGAACCCTACAAACTGACATCAGGAACCTGGGCTGGCCACTTTTCTTTCCCAGGGAAAAGGGCCGGTCTTTGTCTCCAGGGGCTGTGGCCCTGAGTGGCCGGCTGCCTGCAAAATATCCGAACGGACGAGGATATGTCCCAGACCCAACCTGCCCCCACCTCAAACCTGTGCTGCCCTGAAAGTCCTAAGGGAACCCTACAAACTGACATCAGGAACCTGGGCTGGCCACTTTTCTTTCCCAGGGAAAAGGGCCGGTCTTTGTCTCCAGGGGCTGTGGCCCTGAGTGGCCGGCTGCCTGCAAAATATCCGAACGGACGAGGATATGTCCCAGACCCAACCTGCCCCCACCTCAAACCTGTGCTGCCCTGAAAGTCCTAAGGGAACCCTACAAACTGACATCAGGAACCTGGGCTGGCCACTTTTCTTTCCCAGGGAAAAGGGCCGGTCTTTGTCTCCAGGGGCTGTGGCCCTGAGTGGCCGGCTGCCTGCAAAATATCCGAACGGACGAGGATATGTCCCAGACCCAACCTGCCCCCACCTCAAACCTGTGCTGCCCTGAAAGTCCTAAGGGAACCCTACAAACTGACATCAGGAACCTGGGCTGGCTACTTTTCTTTCCCAGGGAAAAGGGCCGGTCTTTGTCTCCAGGGGCTGTCGCCGGCTGAGTGGCCCTCAGTGGCCGGCTGCCTGCAAAATATCCGAACGGACGAGGATATGTCCCAGACCCAACCTGCCCCCACCTCAAACCTGTGCTGCCCTGAAAGTCCTAAGGGAACCCTACAAACTGACATCAGGAACCTGGGCTGGCCACTTTTCTTTCCCAGGGAAAAGGGCCGGTCTTTGTCTCCAGGGGCTGTGGCCCTGAGTGGCCGGCTGCCTGCAAAATATCCGAACGGACGAGGATATGTCCCAGACCCAACCTGCCCTCACCTCAAACCTGTGCTGCCCTGAAAGTCCTAAGGGAACCCTACAAACTGACATCAGGAACCTGGGCTGGCCACTTTTCTTTCCCAGGGAAAAGGGCCGGTCTTTGTCTCCAGGGGCTGTGGCCCTGAGTGGCCCTCAGTGGCCGGCTGCCTGCAAAATATCCGAACGGACGAGGATATGTCCCAGACCCAACCTGCCCCCACCTCAAACCTGTGCTGCCCTGAAAGTCCTAAGGGAACCCTACAAACTGACATCAGGAACCTGGGCTGGCCACTTTTCTTTCCCAGGGAAAAGGGCCGGTCTTTGTCTCCAGGGGCTGTGGCCCTGAGTGGCCGGCTGCCTGCAAAATATCCGAACGGACGAGGATATGTCCCAGACCCAACCTGCCCTCACCTCAAACCTGTGCTGCCCTGAAAGTCCTAAGGGAACCCTACAAACTGACATCAGGAACCTGGGCTGGCCACTTTTCTTTCCCAGGGAAAAGGGCCGGTCTTTGTCTCCAGGGGCTGTGGCCCTGAGTGGCCGGATGCCTGCAAAATATCCGAACGGACGAGGATATGTCCCAGACCCAACCTGCCCCCACCTCAAACCTGTGCTGCCCTGAAAGTCCTAAGGGAACCCTACAAACTGACATCAGGAACCTGGGCTGGCCACTTTTCTTTCCCAGGGAAAAGGGCCGGTCTTTGTCTCCAGGGGCTGTGGCCCTGAGTGGCTGGCTACCTGCAAAATATCCGAACGGACGAGGATATGTCCCAGACCCAACCTGCCCTCACCTCAAACCTGTGCTGCCCTGAAAGTCCTAAGGGAACCCTACAAACTGACATCAGGAACCTGGGCTGGCCACTTTTCTTTCCCAGGGAAAAGGGCCGGTCTTTGTCTCCAGGGGCTGTGGCCCTGAGTGGCCGGATGCCTGCAAAATATCCGAACGGACGAGGATATGTCCCAGACCCAACCTGCCCCCACCTCAAACCTGTGCTGCCCTGAAAGTCCTAAGGGAACCCTACAAACTGACATCAGGAACCTGGGCTGGCCACTTTTCTTTCCCAGGGAAAAGGGCCGGTCTTTGTCTCCAGGGGCTGTGGCCCTGAGTGGCCGGATGCCTGCAAAATATCCGAACGGACGAGGATATGTCCCAGACCCAACCTGCCCCCACCTCAAACCTGTGCTGCCCTGAAAGTCCTAAGGGAACCCTACAAACTGACATCAGGAAGCTGGGCTGGCCACTTTTCTTTCCCAGGGAAAAGGGCCGGTCTTTGTCTCCAGGGGCTGTGGCCCTGAGTGGCCGTGAGTGGCCGGCTGCCTGCAAAATATCCGAACGGACGAGGATATGTCCCCAGACCCAACCTGCCCCCACCTCAAACCTGTGCTGCCCTGAAAGTCCTAAGGGAACCCTACAAACTGACATCAGGAACCTGGGCTGGCCACTTTTCTTTCCCAGGGAAAAGGGCCGGTCTTTGTCTCCAGGGGCTGTGGCCCTGAGTGGCCGGCTGCCTGCAAAATATCCGAACGGACGAGGATATGTCCCAGACCCAACCTGCCCCCACCTCAAACCTGTGCTGCCCTGAAAGTCCTAAGGGAACCCTACAAACTGACATCAGGAACCTGGGCTGGCCACTTTTCTTTCCCAGGGAAAAGGGCCGGTCTTTGTCTCCAGGGGCTGTGGCCCTGAGTGGCCGGCTGCCTGCAAAATATCCGAACGGACGAGGATATGTCCCAGACCCAACCTGCCCCCACCTCAAACCTGTGCTGCCCTGAAAGTCCTAAGGGAACCCTACAAACTGACATCAGGAACCTGGGCTGGCCACTTTTCTTTCCCAGGGAAAAGGGCCGGTCTTTGTCTCCAGGGGCTGTGGCCCTGAGTGGCCCTGAGTGGCCGGCTGCCTGCAAAATATCCGAACGGACGAGGATATGTCCCAGACCCAACCTGCCCCCACCTCAAACCTGTGCTGCCCTGAAAGTCCTAAGGGAACCCTACAAACTGACATCAGGAACCTGGGCTGGCCACTTTTCTTTCCCAGGGAAAAGGGCCGGTCTTTGTCTCCAGGGGCTGTGGCCCTGAGTGGCCCTGAGTGGCCGGCTGCCTGCAAAATATCCGAACGGACGAGGATATGTCCCAGACCCAACCTGCCCCCACCTCAAACCTGTGCTGCCCTGAAAGTCCTAAGGGAACCCTACAAACTGACATCAGGAACCTGGGCTGGCCACTTTTCTTTCCCAGGGAAAAGGGCCGGTCTTTGTCTCCAGGGGCTGTGGCCCTGAGTGGCCGGCTGCCTGCAAAATATCCGAACGGACGAGGATATGTCCCAGACCCAACCTGCCCCCCACCTCAAACCTGTGCTGCCCTGAAAGTCCTAAGGGAACCCTACAAACTGACATCAGGAACCTGGGCTGGCCACTTTTCTTTCCCAGGGAAAAGGGCCGGTCTTTGTCTCCAGGGGCTGTGGCCCTGAGTGGCCCTGAGTGGCCGGCTGCCTGCAAAATATCCGAACGGACGAGGATATGTCCCAGACCCAACCTGCCCCCACCTCAAACCTGTGCTGCCCTGAAAGTCCTAAGGGAACCCTACAAACTGACACAGGAACCTGGGCTGGCCACTTTTCTTTCCCAGGGAAAAGGGCCGGTCTTTGTCTCCAGGGGCTGTGGCCCTGAGTGGCCGGCTGCCTGCAAAATATCCGAACGGACGAGGATATGTCCCAGACCCAACCTGCCCCCACCTCAAACCTGTGCTGCCCTGAAAGTCCTAAGGGAACCCTACAAACTGACATCAGGAACCTGGGCTGGCCACTTTTCTTTCCCAGGGAAAAGGGCCGGTCTTTGTCTCCAGGGGCTGTGGCCCTGAGTGGCCGGCTGCCTGCAAAATATCCGAACGGACGAGGATATGTCCCAGACCCAACCTGCCCCCACCTCAAACCTGTGCTGCCCTGAAAGTCCTAAGGGAACCCTACAAACTGACATCAGGAACCTGGGCTGGCTACTTTTCTTTCCCAGGGAAAAGGGCCGGTCTTTGTCTCCAGGGGCTGTCGCCGGCTGAGTGGCCCTGAGTGGCCGGCTGCCTGCAAAATATCCGAACGGACGAGGATATGTCCCAGACCCAACCTGCCCCCACCTCAAACCTGTGCTGCCCTGAAAGTCCTAAGGGAACCCTACAAACTGACATCAGGAACCTGGGCTGGCCACTTTTCTTTCCCAGGGAAAAGGGCCGGTCTTTGTCTCCGGCGGCTGTGGCCCTGAGTGGCCGGCTGCCTGCAAAATATCCGAACGGACGAGGATATGTCCCAGACCCAACCTGCCCCCACCTCAAACCTGTGCTGCCCTGAAAGTCCTAAGGGAACCCTACAAACTGACATCAGGAACCTGGGCTGGCCACTTTTCTTTCCCAGGGAAAAGGGCCGGTCTTTGTCTCCAGGGGGCTGTGGCCCTGAGTGGCCGGCTGCCTGCAAAATATCCGAACGGAACGAGGATATATCCCAGACCCAACCTGCCCTCACCTCAAACCTGTGCTGCCCTGAAAGTCCTAAGGGAACCCTACAAACTGACATCAGGAACCTGGGCTGGCCACTTTTCTTTCCCAGGGAAAAGGGCCGGTCTTTGTCTCCAGGGGCTGTGGCCCTGAGTGGCCCTGAGTGGCCGGCTGCCTGCAAAATATCCGAACGGACGAGGATATGTCCCAGACCCAACCTGCCCCCACCTCAAACCTGTGCTGCCCTGAAAGTCCTAAGGGAACCCTACAAACTGACATCAGGAACCTGGGCTGGCCACTTTTCTTTCCCAGGGAAAAGGGGCCGGTCTTTGTCTCCAGGGGCTGTGGCCCTGAGTGGCCGGCTGCCTGCAAAATATCCGAACGGACGAGGATATGTCCCAGACCCAACCTGCCCCTCACCTCAAACCTGTGCTGCCCTGAAAGTCCTAAGGGAACCCTACAAACTGACATCAGGAACCTGGGCTGGCCACTTTTCTTTCCCAGGGAAAAGGGCCGGTCTTTGTCTCCAGGGGCTGTGGCCCTGAGTGGCCGGATGCCTGCAAAATATCCGAACGGACGAGGATATGTCCCAGACCCAACCTGCCCCCACCTCAAACCTGTGCTGCCCTGAAAGTCCTAAGGGAACCCTACAAACTGACATCAGGAAGCTGGGCTGGCCACTTTTCTTTCCCAGGGAAAAGGGCCGGTCTTTGTCTCCAGGGGCTGTGGCCCTGAGTGGCCGGCTGCCTGCAAAATATCCGAACGGACGAGGATATGTCCCAGACCCAACCTGCCCCCACCTCAAACCTGTGCTGCCCTGAAAGTCCTAAGGGAACCCTACAAACTGACATCAGGAACCTGGGCTGGCCACTTTTCTTTCCCAGGGAAAAGGGCCGGTCTTTGTCTCCAGGGGCTGTGGCCCTGAGTGGCCCTGAGTGGCCGGCTGCCTGCAAAATATCCGAACGGACGAGGATATGTCCCAGACCCAACCTGCCCCCACCTCAAACCTGTGCTGCCCTGAAAGTCCTAAGGGAACCCTACAAACTGACATCAGGAACCTGGGCTGGCCACTTTTCTTTCCCAGGGAAAAGGGCCGGTCTTTGTCTCCAGGGGCTGTGGCCCTGAGTGGCCGGCTGCCTGCAAAATATCCGAACGGACGAGGATATGTCCCAGACCCAACCTGCCCCCACCTCAAACCTGTGCTGCCCTGAAAGTCCTAAGGGAACCCTACAAACTGACATCAGGAACCTGGGCTGGCCACTTTTCTTTCCCAGGGAAAAGGGCCGGTCTTTGTCTCCAGGGGCTGTGGCCCTGAGTGGCCGGCTGCCTGCAAAATATCCGAACGGACGAGGATATGTCCCAGACCCAACCTGCCCCCACCTCAAACCTGTGCTGCCCTGAAAGTCCTAAGGGAACCCTACAAACTGACATCAGGAAGCTGGGCTGGCCACTTTTCTTTCCCAGGGAAAAGGGCCGGTCTTTGTCTCCAGGGGCTGTGGCCCTGAGTGGCCGGCTGCCTGCAAAATATCCGAACGGACGAGGATATGTCCCAGACCCAACCTGCCCCCACCTCAAACCTGTGCTGCCCTGAAAGTCCTAAGGGAACCCTACAAACTGACATCAGGAAGCTGGGCTGGCCACTTTTCTTTCCCCAGGGAAAAGGGCCGGTCTTTGTCTCCAGGGGCTGTGGCCCTGAGTGGCCGGCTGCCTGCAAAATATCCGAACGGACGAGGATATGTCCCAGACCCAACCTGCCCCCACCTCAAACCTGTGCTGCCCTGAAAGTCCTAAGGGAACCCTACAAACTGACATCAGGAACCTGGGCTGGCCACTTTTCTTTCCCAGGGAAAAGGGCCGGTCTTTGTCTCCGGCGGCTGTGGCCCTGAGTGGCCGGCTGCCTGCAAAATATCCGAACGGACGAGGATATGTCCCAGACCCAACCTGCCCTCACCTCAAACCTGTGCTGCCCTGAAAGTCCTAAGGGAACCCTACAAACTGACATCAGGAACCTGGGCTGGCCACTTTTCTTTCCCAGGGAAAAAGGGCCGGTCTTTGTCTCCAGGGGCTGTGGCCCTGAGTGGCCGGCTGCCTGCAAAATATCCGAACGGACGAGGATATATCCCAGACCCAACCTGCCCTCACCTCAAACCTGTGCTGCCCTGAAAGTCCTAAGGGAACCCTACAAACTGACATCAGGAACCTGGGCTGGCCACTTTTCTTTCCCAGGAAAAGGGCCGGTCTTTGTCTCCAGGGGCTGTGGCCCTGAGTGGCCCTGAGTGGCCGGCTGCCTGCAAAATATCCGAACGGACGAGGATATGTCCCAGACCCAACCTGCCCCCACCTCAAACCTGTGCTGCCCTGAAAGTCCTAAGGGAACCCTACAAACTGACATCAGGAACCTGGGCTGGCCACTTTTCTTTCCCAGGGAAAAGGGCCGGTCTTTGTCTCCAGGGGCTGTGGCCCTGAGTGGCCGGCTGCCTGCAAAATATCCGAACGGACGAGGATATGTCCCAGACCCAACCTGCCCTCACCTCAAACCTGTGCTGCCCTGAAAGTCCTAAGGGAACCCTACAAACTGACATCAGGAACCTGGGCTGGCCACTTTTCTTTCCCAGGGAAAAGGGCCGGTCTTTGTCTCCAGGGGCTGTGGCCCTGAGTGGCCGGCTGCCTGCAAAATATCCGAACGGACGAGGATATGTCCCAGACCCAACCTGCCCCCACCTCAAACCTGTGCTGCCCTGAAAGTCCTAAGGGAACCCTACAAACTGACATCAGGAACCTGGGCTGGCCACTTTTCTTTCCCAGGGAAAAGGGCCGGTCTTTGTCTCCAGGGGCTGTGGCCCTGAGTGGCCGGCTGCCTGCAAAATATCCGAACGGACGAGGATATGTCCCAGACCCAACCTGCCCCCACCTCAAACCTGTGCTGCCCTGAAAGTCCTAAGGGAACCCTACAAACTGACATCAGGAACCTGGGCTGGCCACTTTTCTTTCCCAGGGAAAAGGGCCGGTCTTTGTCTCCAGGGGCTGTGGCCCTGAGTGGCCCTGAGTGGCCGGCTGCCTGCAAAATATCCGAACGGACGAGGATATGTCCCAGACCCAACCTGCCCCCACCTCAAACCTGTGCTGCCCTGAAAGTCCTAAGGGAACCCTACAAACTGACATCAGGAACCTGGGCTGGCCACTTTTCTTTCCCAGGGAAAAGGGCCGGTCTTTGTCTCCAGGGGCTGTGGCCCTGAGTGGCCGGCTGCCTGCAAAATATCCGAACGGACGAGGATATGTCCCAGACCCAACCTGCCCCCACCTCAAACCTGTGCTGCCCTGAAAGTCCTAAGGGAACCCTACAAACTGACATCAGGAACCTGGGCTGGCCACTTTTCTTTCCCAGGGAAAAGGGCCGGTCTTTGTCTCCAGGGGCTGTGGCCCTGAGTGGCCGGCTGCCTGCAAAATATCTGAACGGACGAGGATATGTCCCAGACCCAACCTGCCCCCACCTCAAACCTGTGCTGCCCTGAAAGTCCCAAGGGAACCCTACAAAACTGACATCAGGAAGCTGGGCTGGCCACTTTTCTTTCCCAGGGAAAAGGGCCGGTCTTTGTCTCCAGGGGCTGTGGCCCTGAGTGGCCGGCTGCCTGCAAAATATCCGAACGGACGAGGATATGTCCCAGACCCAACCTGCCCCCACCTCAAACCTGTGCTGCCCTGAAAGTCCTAAGGGAACCCTACAAACTGACATCAGGAAGCTGGGCTGGCCACTTTTCTTTCCCAGGGAAAAGGGCCGGTCTTTGTCTCCAGGGGCTGTGGCCCTGAGTGGCCGGCTGCCTGCAAAATATCCGAACGGACGAGGATATGTCCCAGACCCAACCTGCCCCCACCTCAAACCTGTGCTGCCCTGAAAGTCCTAAGGGAACCCTACAAACTG
Source organism: Anomalospiza imberbis (assembly GCF_031753505.1). Lineage (NCBI taxonomy): Eukaryota > Metazoa > Chordata > Aves > Passeriformes > Viduidae > Anomalospiza > Anomalospiza imberbis. The sequence goes on from NW_027100042.1 coordinate 69,877, forward strand.
ACATCAGGAACCTGGGCTGGCCACTTTTCTTTCCCAGGGAAAAGGGCCGGTCTTTGTCTCCAGGGGCTGTGGCCCTGAGTGGCCGGCTGCCTGCAAAATATCCGAACGGACGAGGATATGTCCCAGACCCAACCTGCCCCCACCTCAAACCTGTGCTGCCCTGAAAGTCCTAAGGGAACCCTACAAACTGACATCAGGAACCTGGGCTGGCCACTTTTCTTTCCCAGGGAAAAGGGCCGGTCTTTGTCTCCAGGGGCTGTGGCCCTGAGTGGCCGGCTGCCTGCAAAATATCCGAACGGACGAGGATATGTCCCAGACCCAACCTGCCCCCACCTCAAACCTGTGCTGCCCTGAAAGTCCTAAGGGAACCCTACAAACTGACATCAGGAACCTGGGCTGGCTACTTTTCTTTCCCAGGGAAAAGGGCCGGTCTTTGTCTCCAGGGGCTGTCGCCGGCTGAGTGGCCCTGAGTGGCCGGCTGCCTGCAAAATATCCGAACGGACGAGGATATGTCCCAGACCCAACCTGCCCCCACCTCAAACCTGTGCTGCCCTGAAAGTCCTAAGGGAACCCTACAAACTGACATCAGGAACCTGGGCTGGCCACTTTTCTTTCCCAGGGAAAAGGGCCGGTCTTTGTCTCCAGGGGCTGTGGCCCTGAGTGGCCGGCTGCCTGCAAAATATCCGAACGGACGAGGATATGTCCCAGACCCAACCTGCCCTCACCTCAAACCTGTGCTGCCCTGAAAGTCCTAAGGGAAGCCTACAAACTGACATCAGGAACCTGGGCTGGCTACTTTTCTTTCCCAGGGAAAAGGGCCGGTCTTTGTCTCCAGGGGCTGTGGCCCTGAGTGGCCGGATGCCTGCAAAATATCCGAACGGACGAGGATATATCCCAGACCCAACCTGCCCTCACCTCAAACCTGTGCTGCCCTGAAAGTCCTAAGGGAACCCTACAAACTGACATCAGGAACCTGGGCTGGCCACTTTTCTTTCCCAGGGAAAAGGGCCGGTCTTTGTCTCCAGGGGCTGTGGCCCTGAGTGGCCGGATGCCTGCAAAATATCCGAACGGACGAGGATATGTCCCAGACCCAACCTGCCCCCACCTCAAACCTGTGCTGCCCTGAAAGTCCTAAGGGAACCCTACAAACTGACATCAGGAACCTGGGCTGGCCACTTTTCTTTCCCAGGGAAAAGGGCCGGTATTTGTCTCCAGGGGCTGTGGCCCTGAGTGGCCCTGAGTGGCCGGCTGCCTGCAAAATATCCGAACGGACGAGGATATGTCCCAGACCCAACCTGCCCCCACCTCAAACCTGTGCTGCCCTGAAAGTCCTAAGGGAACCCTACAAACTGACATCAGGAACCTGGGCTGGCCACTTTTCTTTCCCAGGGAAAAGGGCCGGTCTTTGTCTCCAGGGGCTGTGGCCCTGAGTGGCCGGCTGCCTGCAAAATATCCGAACGGACGAGGATATGTCCCAGACCCAACCTGCCCCCACCTCAAACCTGTGCTGCCCTGAAAGTCCTAAGGGAACCCTACAAACTGACATCAGGAACCTGGGCTGGCCACTTTTCTTTCCCAGGGAAAAGGGCCGGTCTTTGTCTCCAGGGGCTGTGGCCCTGAGTGGCCCTGAGTGGCCGGCTGCCTGCAAAATATCCGAACGGACGAGGATATGTCCCAGACCCAACCTGCCCCCACCTCAAACCTGTGCTGCCCTGAAAGTCCTAAGGGAACCCTACAAACTGACATCAGGAACCTGGGCTGGCCACTTTTCTTTCCCAGGGAAAAGGGCCGGTCTTTGTCTCCAGGGGCTGTGGCCCTGAGTGGCCGGCTGCCTGCAAAATATCCGAACGGACGAGGATATGTCCCAGACCCAACCTGCCCCCACCTCAAACCTGTGCTGCCCTGAAAGTCCTAAGGGAACCCTACAAACTGACATCAGGAACCTGGGCTGGCCACTTTTCTTTCCAGGGAAAAGGGCCGGTCTTTGTCTCCAGGGGCTGTGGCCCTGAGTGGCCCTGAGTGGCCGGCTGCCTGCAAAATATCCGAACGGACGAGGATATGTCCCAGACCCAACCTGCCCCCACCTCAAACCTGTGCTGCCCTGAAAGTCCTAAGGGAACCCTACAAACTGACATCAGGAACCTGGGCTGGCCACTTTTCTTTCCCAGGGAAAAGGGCTGGTCTTTGTCTCCAGGGGCTGTGGCCCTGAGTGGCCGGCTGCCTGCAAAATATCCGAACGGACGAGGATATGTCCCAGACCCAACCTGCCCCCACCTCAAACCTGTGCTGCCCTGAAAGTCCTAAGGGAACCCTACAAACTGACATCAGGAAGCTGGGCTGGCCACTTTTCTTTCCCAGGGAAAAGGGCCGGTCTTTGTCTCCAGGGGCTGTGGCCCTGAGTGGCCGGCTGCCTGCAAAATATCCGAACGGACGAGGATATGTCCCAGACCCAACCTGCCCCCACCTCAAACCTGTGCTGCCCTGAAAGTCCTAAGGGAACCCTACAAACTGACATCAGGAACCTGGGCTGGCCACTTTTCTTTCCCAGGGAAAAGGGCCGGTCTTTGTCTCCAGGGGCTGTGGCCCTGAGTGGCCGGCTGCCTGCAAAATATCCGAACGGACGAGGATATGTCCCAGACCCAACCTGCCCCCACCTCAAACCTGTGCTGCCCTGAAAGTCCTAAGGGAACCCTACAAACTGACATCAGGAACCTGGGCTGGCCACTTTTCTTTCCCAGGGAAAAGGGCCGGTCTTTGTCTCCAGGGGCTGTGGCCCTGAGTGGCCGGCTGCCTGCAAAATATCCGAACGGACGAGGATATGTCCCAGACCCAACCTGCCCCCACCTCAAACCTGTGCTGCCCTGAAAGTCCTAAGGGAACCCTACAAACTGACATCAGGAACCTGGGCTGGCTACTTTTCTTTCCCAGGGAAAAGGGCCGGTCTTTGTCTCCAGGGGCTGTCGCCGGCTGAGTGGCCCTGAGTGGCCGGCTGCCTGCAAAATATCCGAACGGACGAGGATATGTCCCAGACCCAACCTGCCCCCACCTCAAACCTGTGCTGCCCTGAAAGTCCTAAGGGAACCCTACAAACTGACATCAGGAACCTGGGCTGGCCACTTTTCTTTCCCAGGGAAAAGGGCCGGTCTTTGTCTCCAGGGGCTGTGGCCCTGAGTGGCCGGCTGCCTGCAAAATATCCGAACGGACGAGGATATGTCCCAGACCCAACCTGCCCTCACCTCAAACCTGTGCTGCCCTGAAAGTCCTAAGGGAAGCCTACAAACTGACATCAGGAACCTGGGCTGGCTACTTTTCTTTCCCAGGGAAAAGGGCCGGTCTTTGTCTCCAGGGGCTGTGGCCCTGAGTGGCCGGATGCCTGCAAAATATCCGAACGGACGAGGATATATCCCAGACCCAACCTGCCCTCACCTCAAACCTGTGCTGCCCTGAAAGTCCTAAGGGAACCCTACAAACTGACATCAGGAACCTGGGCTGGCCACTTTTCTTTCCCAGGGAAAAGGGCCGGTCTTTGTCTCCAGGGGCTGTGGCCCTGAGTGGCCGGATGCCTGCAAAATATCCGAACGGACGAGGATATGTCCCAGACCCAACCTGCCCCCACCTCAAACCTGTGCTGCCCTGAAAGTCCTAAGGGAACCCTACAAACTGACATCAGGAACCTGGGCTGGCCACTTTTCTTTCCCAGGGAAAAGGGCCGGTATTTGTCTCCAGGGGCTGTGGCCCTGAGTGGCCCTGAGTGGCCGGCTGCCTGCAAAATATCCGAACGGACGAGGATATGTCCCAGACCCAACCTGCCCCCACCTCAAACCTGTGCTGCCCTGAAAGTCCTAAGGGAACCCTACAAACTGACATCAGGAACCTGGGCTGGCCACTTTTCTTTCCCAGGGAAAAGGGCCGGTCTTTGTCTCCAGGGGCTGTGGCCCTGAGTGGCCGGCTGCCTGCAAAATATCCGAACGGACGAGGATATGTCCCAGACCCAACCTGCCCCCACCTCAAACCTGTGCTGCCCTGAAAGTCCTAAGGGAACCCTACAAACTGACATCAGGAACCTGGGCTGGCCACTTTTCTTTCCCAGGGAAAAGGGCCGGTCTTTGTCTCCAGGGGCTGTGGCCCTGAGTGGCCCTGAGTGGCCGGCTGCCTGCAAAATATCCGAACGGACGAGGATATGTCCCAGACCCAACCTGCCCCCACCTCAAACCTGTGCTGCCCTGAAAGTCCTAAGGGAACCCTACAAACTGACATCAGGAACCTGGGCTGGCCACTTTTCTTTCCCAGGGAAAAGGGCCGGTCTTTGTCTCCAGGGGCTGTGGCCCTGAGTGGCCGGCTGCCTGCAAAATATCCGAACGGACGAGGATATGTCCCAGACCCAACCTGCCCCCACCTCAAACCTGTGCTGCCCTGAAAGTCCTAAGGGAACCCTACAAACTGACATCAGGAACCTGGGCTGGCCACTTTTCTTTCCCAGGGAAAAGGGCCGGTCTTTGTCTCCAGGGGCTGTGGCCCTGAGTGGCCCTGAGTGGCCGGCTGCCTGCAAAATATCCGAACGGACGAGGATATGTCCCAGACCCAACCTGCCCCCACCTCAAACCTGTGCTGCCCTGAAAGTCCTAAGGGAACCCTACAAACTGACATCAGGAACCTGGGCTGGCCACTTTTCTTTCCCAGGGAAAAGGGCTGGTCTTTGTCTCCAGGGGCTGTGGCCCTGAGTGGCCGGCTGCCTGCAAAATATCCGAACGGACGAGGATATGTCCCAGACCCAACCTGCCCCCACCTCAAACCTGTGCTGCCCTGAAAGTCCTAAGGGAACCCTACAAACTGACATCAGGAACCTGGGCTGGCCACTTTTCTTTCCCAGGGAAAAGGGCCGGTCTTTGTCTCCAGGGGCTGTGGCCCTGAGTGGCCGGCTGCCTGCAAAATATCCGAACGGACGAGGATATGTCCCAGACCCAACCTGCCCCCACCTCAAACCTGTGCTGCCCTGAAAGTCCTAAGGGAACCCTACAAACTGACATCAGGAACCTGGGCTGGCCACTTTTCTTTCCCAGGGAAAAGGGCCGGTCTTTGTCTCCAGGGGCTGTGGCCCTGAGTGGCCGGCTGCCTGCAAAATATCCGAACGGACGAGGATATGTCCCAGACCCAACCTGCCCCCACCTCAAACCTGTGCTGCCCTGAAAGTCCTAAGGGAACCCTACAAACTGACATCAGGAACCTGGGCTGGCCACTTTTCTTTCCCAGGGAAAAGGGCCGGTCTTTGTCTCCAGGGGCTGTGGCCCTGAGTGGCCGGCTGCCTGCAAAATATCCGAACGGACGAGGATATGTCCCAGACCCAACCTGCCCCCACCTCAAACCTGTGCTGCCCTGAAAGTCCTAAGGGAACCCTACAAACTGACATCAGGAACCTGGGCTGGCCACTTTTCTTTCCCAGGGAAAAGGGCCGGTCTTTGTCTCCAGGGGCTGTGGCCCTGAGTGGCCGGCTGCCTGCAAAATATCCGAACGGACGAGGATATGTCCCAGACCCAACCTGCCCCCACCTCAAACCTGTGCTGCCCTGAAAGTCCTAAGGGAACCCTACAAACTGACATCAGGAACCTGGGCTGGCCACTTTTCTTTCCCAGGGAAAAGGGCCGGTCTTTGTCTCCAGGGGCTGTGGCCCTGAGTGGCCGGCTGCCTGCAAAATATCCGAACGGACGAGGATATGTCCCAGACCCAACCTGCCCCCACCTCAAACCTGTGCTGCCCTGAAAGTCCTAAGGGAACCCTACAAACTGACATCAGGAACCTGGGCTGGCCACTTTTCTTTCCCAGGGAAAAGGGCCGGTCTTTGTCTCCAGGGGCTGTGGCCCTGAGTGGCCGGCTGCCTGCAAAATATCCGAACGGACGAGGATATGTCCCAGACCCAACCTGCCCCCACCTCAAACCTCTGCTGCCCTGAAAGTCCTAAGGGAACCCTACAAACTGACATCAGGAACCTGGGCTGGCCACTTTTCTTTCCCAGGGAAAAGGGCCGGTCTTTGTCTCCAGGGGCTGTGGCCCTGAGTGGCCGGCTGCCTGCAAAATATCCGAACGGACGAGGATATATCCCAGACCCAACCTGCCCTCACCTCAAAACCTGTGCTGCCCTGAAAGTCCTCAGGGAACCCTACAAACTGACATCAGGAACCTGGGCTGGCCACTTTTCTTTCCCAGGGAAAAGGGCCGGTATTTGTCTCCAGGGGCTGTGGCCCTGAGTGGCCCTGAGTGGCCGGCTGCCTGCAAAATATCCGAACGGACGAGGATATGTCCCAGACCCAACCTGCCCCCACCTCAAACCTGTGCTGCCCTGAAAGTCCTAAGGGAACCCTACAAACTGACATCAGGAACCTGGGCTGGCCACTTTTCTTTCCCAGGGAAAAGGGCTGGTCTTTGTCTCCAGGGGCTGTGGCCCTGAGTGGCCGGCTGCCTGCAAAATATCCGAACGGACGAGGATATGTCCCAGACCCAACCTGCCCCCACCTCAAACCTGTGCTGCCCTGAAAGTCCTAAGGGAACCCTACAAACTGACATCAGGAAGCTGGGCTGGCCACTTTTCTTTCCCAGGGAAAAGGGCCGGTCTTTGTCTCCAGGGGCTGTGGCCCTGAGTGGCCGGCTGCCTGCAAAATATCCGAACGGACGAGGATATGTCCCAGACCCAACCTGCCCCCACCTCAAACCTGTGCTGCCCTGAAAGTCCTAAGGGAACCCTACAAACTGACATCAGGAACCTGGGCTGGCCACTTTTCTTTCCCAGGGAAAAGGGCCGTCTTTGTCTCCAGGGGCTGTGGCCCTGAGTGGCCGGCTGCCTGCAAAATATCCGAACGGACGAGGATATGTCCCAGACCCAACCTGCCCCCACCTCAAACCTGTGCTGCCCTGAAAGTCCTAAGGGAACCCTACAAACTGACATCAGGAACCTGGGCTGGCTACTTTTCTTTCCCAGGGAAAAGGGCCGGTCTTTGTCTCCAGGGGCTGTCGCCGGCTGAGTGGCCCTGAGTGGCCGGCTGCCTGCAAAATATCCGAACGGACGAGGATATGTCCCAGACCCAACCTGCCCCCACCTCAAACCTGTGCTGCCCTGAAAGTCCTAAGGGAACCCTACAAACTGACATCAGGAACCTGGGCTGGCCACTTTTCTTTCCCAGGGAAAAGGGCCGGTCTTTGTCTCCAGGGGCTGTGGCCCTGAGTGGCCGGCTGCCTGCAAAATATCCGAACGGACGAGGATATGTCCCAGACCCAACCTGCCCCCACCTCAAACCTGTGCTGCCCTGAAAGTCCTAAGGGAACCCTACAAACTGACATCAGGAACCTGGGCTGGCCACTTTTCTTTCCCAGGGAAAAGGGCCGGTCTTTGTCTCCGGGGGCTGTGGCCCTGAGTGGCCGGCTGCCTGCAAAATATCCGAACGGACGAGGATATGTCCCAGACCCAACCTGCCCCCACCTCAAACCTGTGCTGCCCTGAAAGTCCTAAGGGAACCCTACAAACTGACATCAGGAACCTGGGCTGGCCACTTTTCTTTCCCAGGGAAAAGGGCCGGTCTTTGTCTCCAGGGGCTGTGGCCCTGAGTGGCCGGCTGCCTGCAAAATATCCGAACGGACGAGGATATGTCCCAGACCCAACCTGCCCCCACCTCAAACCTGTGCTGCCCTGAAAGTCCTAAGGGAACCCTACAAACTGACATCAGGAAGCTGGGCTGGCCACTTTTCTTTCCCAGGGAAAAGGGCCGGTCTTTGTCTCCAGGGGCTGTGGCCCTGAGTGGCCGGCTGCCTGCAAAATATCCGAACGGACGAGGATATGTCCCAGACCCAACCTGCCCCCACCTCAAACCTGTGCTGCCCTGAAAGTCCTAAGGGAACCCTACAAACTGACATCAGGAACCTGGGCTGGCTACTTTTCTTTCCCAGGGAAAAGGGCCGGTCTTTGTCTCCGGCGGCTGTGGCCCTGAGTGGCCGGCTGCCTGCAAAATATCCGAACGGACGAGGATATGTCCCAGACCCAACCTGCCCTCACCTCAAACCTGTGCTGCCCTGAAAGTCCTAAGGGAACCCTACAAACTGACATCAGGAACCTGGGCTGGCCACTTTTCTTTCCGAGGGAAAAGGGCCGGTCTTTGTCTCCAGGGGCTGTGGCCCTGAGTGGCCGGCTGCCTGCAAAATATCCGAACGGACGAGGATATGTCCCAGACCCAATCTGCCCTCACCTCAAACCTGTGCTGCCCTGAAAGTCCTCAGGGAACCCTACAAACTGACATCAGGAACCTGGGCTGGCCACTTTTCTTTCCCAGGGAAAAGGGCCGGTCTTTGTCTCCAGGGGCTGTGGCCCTGAGTGGCCCTCAGTGGCCGGCTGCCTGCAAAATATCCGAACGGACGAGGATATGTCCCAGACCCAACCTGCCCCCACCTCAAACCTGTGCTGCCCTGAAAGTCCTAAGGGAACCCTACAAACTGACATCAGGAACCTGGGCTGGCCACTTTTCTTTCCCAGGGAAAAGGGCCGGTCTTTGTCTCCAGGGGCTGTGGCCCTGAGTGGCCGGCTGCCTGCAAAATATCCGAACGGACGAGGATATGTCCCAGACCCAACCTGCCCTCACCTCAAACCTGTGCTGCCCTGAAAGTCCTAAGGGAACCCTACAAACTGACATCAGGAACCTGGGCTGGCCACTTTTCTTTCCCAGGGAAAAGGGCCGGTCTTTGTCTCCAGGGGCTGTGGCCCTGAGTGGCCGGATGCCTGCAAAATATCCGAACGGACGAGGATATGTCCCAGACCCAACCTGCCCCCACCTCAAACCTGTGCTGCCCTGAAAGTCCTAAGGGAACCCTACAAACTGACATCAGGAAGCTGGGCTGGCCACTTTTCTTTCCCAGGGAAAAGGGCCGGTCTTTGTCTCCAGGGGCTGTGGCCCTGAGTGGCCGGCTGCCTGCAAAATATCCGAACGGACGAGGATATGTCCCAGACCCAACCTGCCCCCACCTCAAACCTGTGCTGCCCTGAAAGTCCTAAGGGAACCCTACAAACTGACATCAGGAACCTGGGCTGGCCACTTTTCTTTCCCAGGGAAAAGGGCCGGTCTTTGTCTCCAGGGGCTGTGGCCCTGAGTGGCCGGCTCCCTGCAAAATATCCGAACGGACGAGGATATGTCCCAGACCCAACCTGCCCCCACCTCAAACCTGTGCTGCCCTGAAAGTCCTAAGGGAACCCTACAAACTGACATCAGGAACCTGGGCTGGCCACTTTTCTTTCCCAGGGAAAAGGGCCGGTCTTTGTCTCCAGGGGCTGTGGCCCTGAGTGGCCGGCTGCCTGCAAAATATCCGAACGGACGAGGATATGTCCCAGACCCAACCTGCCCCCACCTCAAACCTGTGCTGCCCTGAAAGTCCTAAGGGAACCCTACAAACTGACATCAGGAACCTGGGCTGGCCACTTTTCTTTCCCAGGGAAAAGGGCCGGTCTTTGTCTCCGGGGGCTGTGGCCCTGAGTGGCCGGCTGCCTGCAAAATATCCGAACGGACGAGGATATGTCCCAGACCCAACCTGCCCCCACCTCAAACCTGTGCTGCCCTGAAAGTCCTAAGGGAACCCTACAAACTGACATCAGGAACCTGGGCTGGCCACTTTTCTTTCCCAGGGAAAAGGGCCGGTCTTTGTCTCCAGGGGCTGTGGCCCTGAGTGGCCGGCTGCCTGCAAAATATCCGAACGGACGAGGATATGTCCCAGACCCAACCTGCCCCCACCTCAAACCTGTGCTGCCCTGAAAGTCCTAAGGGAACCCTACAAACTGACATCAGGAACCTGGGCTGGCCACTTTTCTTTCCCAGGGAAAAGGGCCGGTCTTTGTCTCCAGGGGCTGTGGCCCTGAGTGGCCGGCTGCCTGCAAAATATCCGAACGGACGAGGATATGTCCCAGACCCAACCTGCCCTCACCTCAAACCTGTGCTGCCCTGAAAGTCCTAAGGGAACCCTACAAACTGACATCAGGAACCTGGGCTGGCCACTTTTCTTTCCCAGGGAAAAGGGCCGGTCTTTGTCTCCAGGGGCTGTGGCCCTGAGTGGCCGGCTGCCTGCAAAATATCCGAACGGACGAGGATATATCCCAGACCCAACCTGCCCTCACCTCAAACCTGTGCTGCCCTGAAAGTCCTCAGGGAACCCTACAAACTGACATCAGGAACCTGGGCTGGCCACTTTTCTTTCCCAGGGAAAAGGGCCGGTATTTGTCTCCAGGGGCTGTGGCCCTGAGTGGCCCTGAGTGGCCGGCTGCCTGCAAAATATCCGAACGGACGAGGATATGTCCCAGACCCAACCTGCCCCCACCTCAAACCTGTGCTGCCCTGAAAGTCCTAAGGGAACCCTACAAACTGACATCAGGAACCTGGGCTGGCCACTTTTCTTTCCCAGGGAAAAGGGCTGGTCTTTGTCTCCAGGGGCTGTGGCCCTGAGTGGGCCGGCTGCCTGCAAAATATCCGAACGGACGAGGATATGTCCCAGACCCAACCTGCCCCCACCTCAAACCTGTGCTGCCCTGAAAGTCCTAAGGGAACCCTACAAACTGACATCAGGAAGCTGGGCTGGCCACTTTTCTTTCCCAGGGAAAAGGGCCGGTCTTTGTCTCCAGGGGCTGTGGCCCTGAGTGGCCGGCTGCCTGCAAAATATCCGAACGGACGAGGATATGTCCCAGACCCAACCTGCCCCCCACCTCAAACCTGTGCTGCCCTGAAAGTCCTAAGGGAACCCTACAAACTGACATCAGGAACCTGGGCTGGCCACTTTTTCCAGGGAAAAGGGCCGGTCTTTGTCTCCAGGGGCTGTGGCCCTGAGTGGCCGGCTGCCTGCAAAATATCCGAACGGACGAGGATATGTCCCAGACCCAACCTGCCCCCACCTCAAACCTGTGCTGCCCTGAAAGTCCTAAGGGAACCCTACAAACTGACATCAGGAACCTGGGCTGGCTACTTTTCTTTCCCAGGGAAAAGGGCCGGTCTCTGTCTCCAGGGGCTGTCGCCGGCTGAGTGGCCCTGAGTGGCCGGCTGCTGCAAAATATCCGAACGGACGAGGATATGTCCCAGACCCAACCTGCCCCACCTCAACCTGTGCTGCCCTGAAAGTCCTAAGGGAACCCTACAAACTGACATCAGGAACCTGGGCTGGCCACTTTTCTTTCCAGGGAAAAGGGCCGGTCTTTGTCTCCGGCGGCTGTGGCCCTGAGTGGCCGGCTGCCTGCAAAATATCCGAACGGACGAGGATATGTCCCAGACCCAACCTGCCCTCACCTCAAACCTGTGCTGCCCTGAAAGTCCTAAGGGAACCCTACAAACTGACATCAGGAACCTGGGCTGGCCACTTTTCTTTCCGAGGGGAAAAGGGCCGGTCTTTGTCTCCAGGGCTGTGGCCCTGAGTGGCCGGCTGCCTGCAAAATATCCGAACGGACGAGGATATATCCCAGACCCAACCTGCCCTCACCTCAAACCTGTGCTGCCCTGAAAGTCCTCAGGGAACCCTACAAACTGACATCAGGAACCTGGCTGGCCACTTTTCTTTCCCAGGGAAAAGGGCGGTCTTGTCTCCAGGGGCTGTGGCCCTGAGTGGCCCTCAGTGGCCGGCTGCCTGCAAAATATCCGAACGGACGAGGATATGTCCCAGACCCAACCTGCCCCCACCTCAAACCTGTGCTGCCCTGAAAGTCCTAAGGGAACCCTACAAACTGACATCAGGAACCTGGGCTGGCCACTTTTCTTTCCAGGGAAAAGGGCGGTCTTTGTCTCCAGGGGCTGTCGCCGGCTGAGTGCCCTGAGTGGCCGGCTGCCTGCAAAATATCGAACGGACGAGGATATGTCCCAGACCCAACCTGCCCCCACCTCAAACCTGTGCTGCCCTGAAAGTCCTAAGGAACCCTACAAACTGACATCAGAACCTGGGCTGGCCACTTTTCTTTCCCAGGGAAAAGGGCCGGTCTTTGTCTCCGGCGGCTGTGCCCTGAGTGGCCGGCTGCCTGCAAAATATCCGAACGGACGAGGATATGTCCCAGACCCAACCTGCCCTCACCTCAAACCTGTGCTGCCCTGAAAGTCTAAGGGAACCCTACAAACTGACATCAGGAACCTGGGCTGGCCACTTTTCTTTCCGAGGGAAAAGGGCCGGTCTTTGTCTCCAGGGGCTGTGGCCCTGAGTGCCGGCTGCCTGCAAAATATCCGAACGGACGTGGATATATCCCAGACCCAACCTGCCCTCACCTCAAACCTGTGCTGCCCTGAAAGTCCTCAGGGAAACCCTACAAACTGACATCAGGGAACCTGGGCTGGCCACTTTTCTTTCCCAGGGAAAAGGGCCGGTCTTTGTCTCCAGGGGCTGTGGCCCTGAGTGGCCCTCAGTGGCCGGCTGCCTGCAAAATATCCGAACGGACGAGGATATGTCCCAGACCCAACCTGCCCCCACCTCAAACCTGTGCTGCCCTGAAAGTCTAAGGGAAACCCTACAAACTGACATCAGGAACCTGGGCTGGCCACTTTTCTTTCCCAGGGAAAGGGCCGGTCTTTGTCTCCAGGGGCTGTGGCCCTGAGTGGCCGGCTGCCTGCAAATATCCGACGGACGAGGATATGTCCCAGACCCAACCTGCCCCCACCTCAAACCTGTGCTGCCCTGAAAGTCCTAAGGGAACCCTACAAACTGACATCAGGAACCTGGGCTGGCCACTTTTCTTCCCAGGGAAAAGGGCCGGTCTTTGTCTCCAGGGGCTGTGGCCCTGAGTGGCCGGGCTGCCTGCAAAATATCCGAACGGACGAGGATATGTCCCAGACCCAACCTGCCCCCACCTCAAACCTGTGCTGCCCTGAAAGTCCTAAGGGAACCCTACAAACTGACATCAGGAACCTGGGCTGGCCACTTTTCTTTCCCAGGGAAAAGGGCCGGTCTTTGTCTCCGGGGGCTGTGCCCTGAGTGGCCGGCTGCCTGCAAAATATCCGAACGGACGAGGATATGTCCAGACCCAACCTGCCCCCACCTCAGACCTGTGCTGCCTGAAAGTCCTAAGGGAACCCTACAAACTGACATCAGGAACCTGGGCTGGCCACTTTTCTTTCCCAGGGAAAAGGGCCGGTCTTTGTCTCCAGGGCTGTGCCCTGAGTGGCCGGCTGCCTGCAAAATATCCGAACGGACGAGGATATGTCCCAGACCCAACCTGCCCCCACCTCAAACCTGTGCTGCCCTGAAAGTCCTAAGGGAACCCTACAAACTGACATCAGGAAGCTGGGCTGGCCACTTTTCTTTCCCAGGGAAAAGGGCCGGTCTTTGTCTCCAGGGGCTGTGGCCCTGAGTGGCCGGCTGCCTGCAAAATATCCGAACGGACGAGGATATGTCCCAGACCCAACCTGCCCCCACCTCAAACCTGTGCTGCCCTGAAAGTCCTAAGGGAACCCTACAAACTGACATCAGGAACCTGGGCTGGCTACTTTTCTTTCCCAGGGAAAAGGGCCGGTCTTTGTCTCCGGCGGCTGTGGCCCTGAGTGGCCGGCTGCCTGCAAAATATCCGAACGGACGAGGATATGTCCCAGACCCAACCTGCCCTCACCTCAAACCTGTGCTGCCCTGAAAGTCCTAAGGGAACCCTACAAACTGACATCAGGAACCTGGGCTGGCCACTTTTCTTTCCGAGGGAAAAGGGCCGGTCTTTGTCTCCAGGGGCTGTGGCCCTGAGTGGCCGGCTGCCTGCAAAATATCCGAACGGACGAGGATATATCCCAGACCCAATCTGCCCTCACCTCAAACCTGTGCTGCCCTGAAAGGTCCTCAGGGAACCCTACAAACTGACATCAGGAACCTGGGCAGGCCACTTTTCTTTCCCAGGGGAAAAGGGCCGGTCTTTGTCTCCAGGGGCTGTGGCCCTGAGTGGCCCTCAGTGGCCGGCTGCCTGCAAAATATCCGAACGGACGAGGATATGTCCCAGACCCAACCTGCCCCCACCTCAAACCTGTGCTGCCTGAAAGTCCTAAGGGAACCCTACAAACTGACATCAGGAACCTGGGCTGGCCACTTTTCTTTCCCAGGGAAAAGGGCCGGTCTTTGTCTCCAGGGGCTGTGGCCCTGAGTGGCCGGCTGCCTGCAAAATATCCGAACGGACGAGGATATGTCCCAGACCCACCTGCCCTCACCTCAAACCTGTGCTGCCCTGAAAGTCCTAAGGGAACCCTACAAACTGACATCAGGAAGCTGGGCTGGCCACTTTTCTTTCCCAGGGGAAAAGGGCCGGTCTTTGTCTCCAGGGGCTGTGGCCCTGAGTGGCCGGCTGCCTGCAAAATATCCGAACGGACGAGGATATGTCCCAGACCCAACCTGCCCCCACCTCAAACCTGTGCTGCCCTGAAAGTCCTAAGGGAACCCTACAAACTGACATCAGGAAGCTGGGCTGGCCACTTTTCTTTCCCAGGGAAAAGGGCCGGTCTTTGTCTCCAGGGGCTGTGGCCCTGAGTGGCCGGCTGCCTGCAAATATCCGAACGGACGAGGATATGTCCCAGACCCAACCTGCCCCACCTCAAACCTGTGCCTGCCCTGAAAGTCCTAAGGGAACCCTACAAACTGACATCAGGAACCTGGGCTGGCCACTTTTCTTTCCCAGGGAAAAGGGCCGGTCTTTGTCTCCAGGGGCTGGGGCCCTGAGTGGCCGGCTCCCTGCAAAATATCCGAACGGACGAGGATATGTCCCAGACCCAACCTGCCCCCACCTCAAACCTGTGCTGCCCTGAAAGTCCTAAGGGAACCCTACAAACTGACATCAGGAACCTGGGCTGGCCACTTTTCTTTCCCAGGAAAAGGGCCGTCTTTGTCTCCAGGGGCTGTGGCCCTGAGTGGCCGGCTGCCTGCAAAATATCCGAACGGACGAGGATATGTCCCAGACCCAACCTGCCCCCACCTCAAACCTGTGCTGCCCTGAAAGTCCTAAGGGAACCCTACAAACTGACATCAGGAACCTGGGCTGGCCACTTTTCTTTCCCAGGGAAAAGGGCGGTCTTTGTCTCCGGGGGCTGTGGCCCTGAGTGGCCGGCTGCCTGCAAAATATCCGAACGGACGAGGATATGTCCCAGACCCAACCTGCCCCCACCTCAAACCTGTGCTGCCCTGAAAGTCCTAAGGGAACCCTACAAACTGACATCAGGAACCTGGGCTGGCCACTTTTCTTTCCCAGGGAAAAGGGCCGGTCTTTGTCTCCAGGGGCTGTGGCCCTGAGTGGCCGGCTGCCTGCAAAATATCCGAACGGACGAGGATATGTCCCAGACCCAACTGCCCCACCTCAAACCTGTGCTGCCCTGAAAGTCCTAGGGAACCCTACAAACTGACATCAGGAACCTGGGCTGGCCACTTTTCTTTCCCAGGGAAAAGGCCGGTCTTTGTCTCCAGGGGCTGTGGCCCTGAGTGCCGGCTGCCTGCAAAATATCCGAACGGACGAGGATATGTCCCAGACCCAACCTGCCCTCACCTCAAACCTGTGCTGCCCTGAAAGTCCTAAGGGAACCCTACAAACTGACATCAGGAACCTGGGCTGGCCACTTTTCTTTCCCAGGGAAAAGGGCCGGTCTTTGTCTCCAGGGGCTGTGGCCCTGAGTGGCCGGATGCCTGCAAAATATCCGAACGGACGAGGATATGTCCCAGACCCAACCTGCCCCACCTCAAACCTGTGCTGCCCTGAAAGTCCTAAGGGAACCCTACAAACTGACATCAGGAAGCTGGGCTGGCCACTTTTCTTTCCCAGGGAAAAGGGCCGGTCTTTGTCTCAGGGGCTGGCCCTGAGTGGCCGGCTGCCTGCAAAATATCCGAACGGACGAGGATATGTCCCAGACCCAACCTGCCCCCACCTCAAACCTGTGCTGCCCTGAAAGTCCTAAGGGAACCCTACAAACTGACATCAGGAACCTGGGCTGGCCACTTTTCTTTCCCAGGGAAAAGGGCCGGTCTTTGTCTCCAGGGGCTGTGGCCCTGAGTGGCCGGCTCCCTGCAAAATATCCGAACGGACGAGGATATGTCCCAGACCCAACCTGCCCCCACCTCAAACCTGTGCTGCCCTGAAAGTCCTAAGGGAACCCTACAAACTGACATCAGGAACCTGGGCTGGCCACTTTTCTTTCCCAGGGAAAAGGGCCGGTCTTTGTCTCCAGGGG